>NC_056729.1:1571835461-1571980461 GCF_019279795.1 Protopterus annectens
CAAGCACTGAATTAATAGCGAAAATGGAAACAGAGTATCAGTATTTGGATGTATGTTTGCTGGGACAAAATCAGAAAATGGAGGCAGGGACTTCATCCTGTCCATGATGAGATCTGACTCTATGTGGCCTTCCTGCAGAGTGCAAGACCCTTCTCTGTTTCATTGGGTTATTGTCAACTACATTCAGCTGGGGAAACATTCTAATGGCTGATAAGGCCACATTACCCTGAAGAATAAGTCCCTACCATGGGGGGAGGTTACACAGAGAATTTTTCCCTGTAACGATCACCTTGTATATGGATTGTATTGATAGGGCTAGAAGGATGGCACAGTTTGAATATGACCTTTACTAGGAAATGGGCTCTGGAATGCAGCAGCACTGGTCTGCTGAAACAAGAATCACACAATGATCAAAACTGTACCAGTCCGCATTACAAATACTTGTTTTTAATTCTTGTGTAAATGTGTGTCGTGTAGTAATACAAACAAATAAAACTCTAATAGCACAGCGGCTTAATGAGAATAACTACGGTGCTGTTTAGGAACTCAGTAGTTCGGATTTATAATATAAACTAGGGCCCTGCCTCCACCTTAGTATACCCTCATATTACTATTATATTACCACTGCTGCCGCCTTACAAACCAGGATGTTCTCCAACTTTACAAAAAATACCTCCATTAAGGCAGCAATTATTTAAATATTATTGAGCATATTTCCTGGTTTTAAGGAAATTAGTTTTTGAAATGTTATATATTCCAGTAAAGTAGATGTAATTTCTGTTGCCTAGTGGCAACCATTAAGCACCATAACTCAAAAAGAACATGACACATGCATATGAAAAGTTATGGATATATTCTGTGGTATAAACTATTTTTATACTGCTTGCTACTGCAGAAACATGCAAAACTCTGAATGCTTATCTTTGGTATGCTTTGATTGTTTAAATGTATGCATGTTGGTGGTGGGCAGGAGTCAGCAATGCTATCATGGGAATTAGTGGAACACGCATTAAACTGATACTGGCTAGCCGTCTATAAAGGAGTTTCATCTCACTGGTGGTTGAGCTGGAAGCTTGGCTTGGGGTCATAGTCTCTTAAATCAACAACCTGAGAATGAGCCAAAACACAGCTGTTTCTTTTTTTAAGCATCAGAACAGACTTTTTGGCTGACTGTTCTCTGTTAGGTCTGGTCAATTCAGAAATTCACTGTGGTTGCTTACAACTTTAATGAAGGAGGGTGGTAACAGCTTCCTGGTAAGGTGAAATTTCATTCCTTCAATCTCTGATTGTGTGCTTTATCCTATCCAGGGTTGCAATATAACATTGATTAGGATAACACAGCTAATGAATGCATGAAGGATTATAAGGGAAGCTCTAGAGATCAGATGCCCATACTTTCTGATCTTAGTACTTACCAGGAATGTTAGCAAGCTCAGATGCTCCCAGTGTTCAGTGACATGTCTTTTTCTTACAGATCATGACATTGTATTAAATAAATAAAATAGCAAGATGCCACATATATCTGTGGACAGTAGAAAATGTAAGTACTGCCTAAATAAATATGCCTCTTGACTCTATTTCATTATGAGGAACATTTCTCATTTTGAGTCTGAAAAATGTCACGTTCTGTGTCTGTGCTCAGCTATTTCACCTTGAAAAGGTCTGTCACATGTCCATTGTTAAGAACCGCTTTAACAGGCATAGATGGTAAGTAATACTGAATCATATTAACTCACCAAAATAACTAATTGTAAGTATGCAGTAAAAATGTAGTAAGCTTCCCAAATGTTGTTCCACATTTTACCCATTTGTTCTACATCATGGAGGTTGAAGTTGGAAAGAAATGCAAAAAAAAAAAAAACAGTCAATTAATTTTACACTTTTGTTACTGGGACTGGGGTTGAGAATGTCAGTGCAAGGCAGCAACAAGCATGCCTCTTAACATTCCCTGTTTTCACAGAATGTCCTTGATGTTACCTCGTAATTTTGGTCTGATCCTCACAAATTGTGGTTTCTGGCAAAATTTTGAGAATTGCAGTTATTAAATAATGGCAGACATTTGAGTTTCAGATTTCACATCCCCTTCAAAAAGTGCATGCTATGTTTATTCTAGCAACTGTGTAAGACCAATATTTAAAATATATCCCTGATTTTGGGCCTTTTCCCCCATTATTTTTTGCTTTATTCCTGATTCCTGCACTATGGGTTTGAGAGCAAAGTCAGCAAGTAAAAATACATTATTGTGGCCATTGTCCTTGTGATGGGGAGGAGAAGGAGGGGGTAATTTGTATGTGAAATGAAAATTAAAAAAAAACACAGTAAAATGATTGTAAAAAACATCCCAACTGTAACCAAGTGTCCTCGCAGAAAACTAATACAAATCCAAAGAACAAGGCAGCAAAGACAAGGCTCCAGCTTCTTTATGATGCAGTCTGCTTTAATGATACAATAGTGTATCGTTAAAGCAGACTGCATCATAAAGAAGCTGGAGCCTTGTCTTTGCTGCCTTGTTCTTTGGACAGTAAAATGATTGTTAATATACATGGTTTGCTGAGGGTGTGCGTATTAAAAAAATAAGCAAGGCTGCATTACTTTGGCCACTCTTTAATCTTTACCACAAGCTGACATCAGTGGTAGAGAAGGTGGTTATCTTTTGGATGGAGCCAAGCCATTTATACTACTAACAGTGTTGAATGATCATTGATAGATGGCATGTCAGGGGGAGGTGGGGGCAATGTATTTATCTGTCAGCAGCAGCTTAAATACATGATTACTACGGCCATTCCTGACTTATACATTCTTCACAATTGGACAATAAAAGCATGTGCAGAAAGTCTCTCCCTTTTTTGTGGGGTGGGTGGCAGGCATTTAGGCATTGCATGGAAGCAACTGACAAGCAGGATTCTCAGAGGTAAATAGAATGTGCTTGTGTGTGTGTGTGTGTGTGTGTGTGTGTGTGTGTGTGTGTGTGTGTGTGTGTGTGTGTGTGTGTGTGTGTGTGTACATGTGCAATGCAAGCCTGGTCAGGGCTCAGTGTTCTGTTGTTCTACATGGTTCAGACTTAATGAGCTCTAACAGCCAATCCAGACTCTTGGTTCAGCTGTAGCTTGGCTCTTTCTTCAAAAATCCCACACTTGCCCACCTCTATTTGATTCTAATTTATGATGTCTATACGGAGAGATACCAGAATGCAGCTAATTTAGCAAATATGGGAACCAACAGTGACATATGGAATGTCTTGATTTTAGTTATAATTAAATAATACATTCCATATTCTGAAAGAAATATTTTGTATGAATTAGCACGGCATTGCACCCCCTCATAAATGTTATGTGGCAAGTCGAACATGGTACCAATGATGGCATCAATGGTGGGGTCTGACTGTGTGTGTGTGTGTGTGTGTGTGTGTGTGTGTGTGTGTGTGTGTGAGATTATGTGTGTGTGTGTGTAAGCATGTGTGAGTATGTGTACACTGCACATGTGCATATGCATGCATACAAGTGTGCGTGAGCATGCATGTGTGTGTGTGTGTGTGTGTGTGTGTGTGTGTGTGTGTGTGTGTGTAGGGCATAGCTCTCAACTTTCCATCTCCAAAATGTGGAATACTACGTCTCATAATGTGGAAGAAATGAGAAAAATGTGAAGCACTTACCAACAGCTTACTAAAAGCTTCAGTTTGAAAGCTCACAGGATAGTGTTATACTTAAAGTCTCCTTTGATGAATTAATATGATTCAGTATTATTTATAATGGGCATCAGTTAAAGAAATTCTTAACACCGAATGTGTGACGGTCCCTTTAGATGTGGAGCTGCGATGAACGTGAACTTTGTAAGACTCAGCATAAAAAACATTCCTTATAATCTGGTACTCGCAAGAGGTATATTGGGGCGAACAGGTGCTATGTTATGTCAAAGCATTCATAATACTGGACTCTTCCTAATAAGAAAGAAGGAATTATGTGTATTTGTTCAGGGATCTTCCCATGAAGATAGGTTACATTTGGCCATCTATAAACCCTTAAACATAGGCAATCTTTCACTTCTAAAATTTTTCTAAAAAAATAAGAGACTTGTAAAAGGCAGGGTGCAAAACGAAGGAGGGACAAACACTTGTCTAAATTTAAAATCAAAATCTATAGCTATTAGAAAATTTCCCTGGACTCTGATGAGCTACAACTGATTCTCATTAAATGAAAAACCTAAAGGTAATGGCTATGTTACAGCTGTTATTAATTTGTTTGAAAAACTGAATCCTTTTTATCTCAGCCAACAAAAAAATCTCATTATTTTGACCACCTTCTCTCTAGGGATACATTTAACACTATGACATATTTGGATGCTCAAAATAGCATATCAACTGACAAAACCTGTGAGGCAGTCTGCAGTTTCAGGGATGAACTCTATGATCTTCATTAAAGGCTCAATAAATGTAAATATGTATAGCGAAGGAGAGTTGTGCCATTACAGTTAAAGTACTAGCAGCAAGACAGACAACCATGTTTAGCTTAGCAACTCATAAATTTTAGCATACATTTTGTCTCATGACATCTTCCCTTAGAATTGTGAATTTCATTTTTCCCTTGCTACTGCAAGAAGAAGGGCATAAATTATCGAGTATGTTCATGTTCAAAATTAAGATATATATTCACACGCTTTGAGCACTGAGTACAGACACCTCATTGTTTTGTAACACCCTCCCCCCCAAAAAAAAGATCAAATGACTCTTCCAGGATTGCTGCTGATATACATTTGTTTTGAATGAATACTGTATTCTAAAGAAAAAGGTGACAATGACAGTAGATATTGTTTAATCTTGACTCAGATGGCTGTGGGTTCACAGATAATGAATGCACTTCAGCAAGTCAGTCCTGAAAGAAGAATGAGGTTTGTAAAAACATTGCTTCACTGAATAAATTACTTTGAAACAAACCATTTATGAGACCTCACGCAAGATGCAGTTTACTTTTCTGTTTTTAATCACTAGATGTCACAGTGCAGTTGTCAAATTTACTGGTGCATCTTATGCAAAATTTCACTGTATATATTAAGTCACATAGAAAATTTTGAGAGTTTTAGAAAAAGCATGAAGTATATATCACTTAAGTACAAGAGCTGTACCTGTGACGCTAATTAACACTGCAAGAAAAAAAGTTACCCCACACTGATAATATTAAATCAAATTTACTAAAATTGAATGACTAGACAAGTCTACTTCCTCTGAGATTAAAAAAACAAACATTTTTTATTGGCATAATCACAGAGCAGGGCATGCAACTGAGAAGCGGAAGACAACTTATTTCATAATAAGTAGGAAATGAAAGTGTGAGGATGTCGAATGACAGCATTGCAACTTCAAGGTTAAAAACAGAATATATAAGAATATCTGGGAAAACAGTGACATGAAATTGTCATTTTGTAAGATCATGCAAAAAAAAATCAAAACAAAACAAAAACACACAAGCATGTGCACATCCTGATACAGTGTAAGGTATTTGTTAACCAGATTTTCATAGTTTCATAGTTTCATAGTTTAGTACTAGGCTATCTGCCCTGGGGCATTTGTAAGCCTAGCCATAGTGATGTGGCTTTCGCCACCCCATGAAATGGTACAAAAATGCACAGAATAGGTTTAGAATATTGTGCCTCTGTCTAGTAGTGAGACAGTGAAGGTCCCCTTATATAATAGAATTAGTTTACTGTGCCCCTGTCTAGTAGTGACACAGATGTGACCCCTGGGGTAAACTTACGATCTCCCATCCACTCATCAAGATTTCTCTTGAAGAGAGTTAGTGAGGGGCTCTGCCTAACATGAACTGGGATCTTGTTCTAGAGCATGGGAAGCCTCTGGGTTATGAATCTATCCCTCCAGCATGTCCTATTCATACTTGTGCCGAGGTTTAAGTCTTTAGCTCTCGTGGTTCTGATGGATTTGGATTTTTTGAGGTGGAGCATGTCCATCAGTTCCTGATTGGACATGGCCTTGTACGTCAGGCACAGATCACCTCTGAGCAGGCGGTATGCTACTGAATAGAGCTGGATTTTCTTTAGTCTGGCAGAGTAAGACATATGTTGGAGACCCTTGATCCTATTGGTGAGGTACTTTTGTGGTCTCTCCAGCTGTTGCAAATGCCGGGTGAGGTACATACCAAATGGGGCATTGTACTCAATCATGGGTCTGATGAGGGAGGAGTATAGGGGTACAATGACATTCTTGGATCTGGATGTGAATCCCTTCATGATAAGGTGTGCAAGGTAGAATGTCTTTCTAACCACTTTGGCAATGTGGGTGTCAAATGAGAGGTCACTGTCAACTTGGGTCCCTAGGTCTCTGATTACTTTTTCCGTACTCAGTGGGTTGCTGTCTATGTGATAATTTGTGGGTACTTTGTTTTTCCCAAAGGGGATGACTATACATTTTTTGGCATTTAGTTTAAGGCCATGACTCCGGCACCAGTTGTCCATTTCTGTGAGGCCTTTTTGTAGGATGTATGTGTCCGCTGGTGTATCGACTATGGTGCCTAGTTTGCAGTCATCTGCGAACTTTGTCAGCCACAACCCTCCCATGTTTGCTTTAACATCTGAGAAATAAATGCCGAACAAGAGGGGTCCCAGGACAGATCCCTGTGGGACACCACTTGTGACTGGCTTTGAGTCTGACATTGCTCCAGCGATTTTAACTTTATGGGTTCTGTCCTTTAGCCAGTTTGCAACCCATCTAGTGACATAACGGTTTACAATTAAGCTGTTGAGCTTATCTATGATGCCTGAGTGGGGTATTGTGTCGAAGGCCTTAGCCAAGTCCAGGTAGGCTGTATGGACTGCTTTGCCCTCATCAATGTCTCTAGTGACTGTTTCGAAAAAGTCAACCAGGTTCAAAAGGCAGGATCTGCCCTTTACAAAACCGAACTGGGTGGGATCAAGTGTCTGTAGGTCCCCAATGTCTCTGTTTATGAGTTCCATAATGATTCTTTCCATAGCTTTGCAGACCAGGCTGGTTAAGCTTATGGGGCGGTAGTTCCCAGGGTCTATAGAGGTACCCCCTTTGTGGAGTGGGACCACTGTTGCTGTACGCCAGTGTTCAGGTACATATCCTGTAGTAAGGCTAAGGTTAAATAGCATTTTTATGTGCGGGTTTAGCTCCTCTTGGAGTTCACGTAGCATGCAACCCGGGATACCATCAGGTCCCATTGATGCTGTGTTTTTAGCTTTGCTGAGGGTGGCTCTCACCTGGACATCTGAGATGACAGGGAGATTACATTCAGCTGGGATAAGTATTTCTTCTTTTGGGGGTGAGGGAGGGGAGAAATTTGCACTGAACCTGTCAGCCAGAATGTTGGCAATATCTGTGGGTTCAGTGTATTTTTTGTTGTTGTGAACTAACTCTGAGCATATCTGAGGGTTTCCGCCCAGGTTTCTAACATAGCTGAAGAAGGCTTTGTGGTTATCTTTAGTGTCCTTAGCGATTTTTCTCTCAAAGTTGGCCTTGGATGTTTTTATGAGAGAACGTAGTTTTCTGTTAGTGTTGATCAGAGATGTCTTCCCTTTATGGGATTTTGCTCTGTTGTGCAGTAGCTTCCTTCTTTTGTTATACAATTTGTTAATGGCTGAGGTCCACCAGACAGGACGCTTGCCTTTGGTGGAGAGGGACTTGGATTTATTTGGGATTGCATGATCCATGTATTCTTGGAGATGTCCATAGAAAGCATTTGTGAAGGATTCAGCATTGTGGGATGTGGTATCCACTGGCCCAGTGGGCTTAAAGGATACCATCTCAGTCTTAAGAAGAGTGAAGTCTGCTTTTGAGAAGTTTTTCACTGTGGTCTTTTGTGCTGGGGGTGGAGGTGGGATATGTATATCCAGGGTGATTAGTTTGTGGTCAGATCTCACTAGTGAGGGGTATACCTCTGGTGTGGAGCATTTTTTCCCCATGTTTGTGATGATCAGGTCTAGTATATTATCTCCCCTAGTGGGAGAGGTGACTAGTTGTTCCAGTGTATTTGAATTTATGAATTCCAGGAACCTTTGGGCTAGGGTGTTAGGGCTAGAATTATGTACCCAATCTATGTTAGGGTAGTTGAAGTCTCCCAATATGATGGTATTTTGTGATAAATTCATATCCTCCAATGTCTTCAGGAAGGCTGAGTGGGGTTCCTGAGATTGGGAGGGTCTGTAACATGCTACCAGTTATATAGCAGTTTTGCCTATGGTTAGTTGCACCTGTATGGTCTCCGATGCTTCATGTGTTGCTACTAACCTGGAGGTGTGGGTGTCCTTGATGAATATGGACACTCCCCCTCCCTTTGTGGTTCGGCCGGGGTTTTGGGGCCGAAAACATGATACGAGGTATAGCCTGGTAGCGCTGGGGTGCTCTCAGGAGCCTTGAACCAGGTTTCAGTTACTGCACAGACGTAGATGTTCTCCATACTGAGGAGTGCATCGAGTGCCTGCATCTTGAGATTTAGACTTCTGGCGTTGAGCAGCATTACCCTTAGTTTTTTTCCATTTCTGTTTTCTAAGGAGGTGGGTTTGTCTTTTGAGCCTTGCCTAAAAAAGGCACTATGGGGGTGGCAAGAGCCTTAGCCAATATCCGGAAGCCCAGTGGTGACAGGTGCAAGCCGTCCCTTGCAAAGCAGCGTGGCTTGTCCAACATGTCATCCCAGGCAGACAGACATTGGATCCCCTTAGAATGACACCAGTACTTGAGCCAATTATTAAAGCTGATCATCTTGTCTTTGTATTGTGGCATCATTCTTGGTGAGGGCAAGATGCTGCTCAGGGTCAGGGTCATACCAGCCTGGGCTACATAATCAGAGAGCTCTTCTATGTCTCTTTTCATGTAGTCCAGGGAGGTACGTCTCAGGTCATTCACGCCAGCATGGACAATGACGGAGTCATATTTGTACTTGCTTTGGAGTGACCTGAGTGCGTGTGTTATGTGGTGGATCCTAGCTCCCGACAGTCAGCTCACAGTCACCCTCTCCTTGTTCAGCCTGGTAAGCGGGACATCAGTGTGTCTGACTATAGAGTCACCTATTACTAGTGTATCAGGCATGGTGTTTGACCTTAAGGGCTGTGATTGATTGACACACTGATTTATTGAAGTATGTGTTGCATGTGTTTTGTTTTGAGGTGGTGGATTTTTGGATATCTGCTTTGGGAGCCTCTGTTGTTTTGGTAAGTTTTTTATTAGAGCCTCCGAGTATGTCTTTATGTTTTTATGTGTTTGGTTTGCAGTTGTGGTAGGTCTATGTGGGACTGGGTTTGTTGTGTGTGTGGTTACCATCTCCTCCTGTCTTGTCATGCCAGCCCTGAGTTGAGAGAGTTCAGCCTCCAGTTTGGCTATATAGTTGCATCTCTCACATGTATTTGTGTTTGTTGGGAGAAAATTCAATGAAACTATACTTGGAGGAATAGCAATATGGATGTGTGAAACACTTAGTGTAACAACAGGTCCCTGACTTCTCTGAATACCTTAACACTGTATTTATTACATCATTGATATTGTCACAGCAGTTAAGCCCTGCCCAGCTGCAGAATCCAAAAACAACCCACCCATCCCACACAGCAAGTCTCTCCCTTCCAAGAATTCTGATATCACATTGCTTCAATTTAAATTGAGAAATACCCAGTTTTAGTTGTTTCCTTGTAGAGAAATACTCACACAAACACACACACACACACACACACACACACACACACACACACACACACACACACACACACACACACACACACACAAATGCTAGTAGTACTTGTAACTGTAACATCCTGCGGTGGTGGTGCTGCGGTAGCATTGTCACCTCACAGTTAGACATTGCCCGTTCGATTCTCAGTTAGAGCGTCTTCTTTGTGGCGACATGCGTGAATGGGTGTTCCTTCGTTGAAGGTTGTGCTTTAGGCCCGGCAAGCCAGCACATAAAAATCTACTGCCAATCATTAGCGGACCGGAGTTCCGCTGTGGTGACCCCTAACCGGGAAAAGCCGAAAGACACAACAACAACAACTTGTAACTGTAACAACAAATGCTATAAACCAAACAAAAAACTGCTCAATAAACACTATAAAACACATTTTATGGGTCTCATGGTTGTGTTTCTCATCTCTGCAATTTTGGAATCAGTATCTTTTTCCTGGAAGTTCCTACTCTTAAGGATGGGCATTCACGCATGAGAGGCTCACCATGATACATTTACATCATGAGCTCAATGGTCTTATGTGCCAATTGGTTTATCACTTACACAATTTGATTCTCAATCCTTATGTATTAGTAGTAAAATTTCCAAAAACAGAAGGGCTTATTGATGAATTTCTTTGATTGCTGAAATTTGTCCAAATCATAGTCAGTGGAAGGAAGCTTTTCAGGGGATTGTTGAAAGTATACTTGTTGACTACTGACAGGAATACTAAGGTGTTTATATTTGGCATTTCACTCAGAAGATTGGCTAGGATGTAATTCTCCAGGCAGTATGTGTCCCATGTGCTGTGTAGTGGCAGGGATTTCCCCATGTACTTGGAACTTGACTCTATTCCGGTATGCCGCTTCTGCAAGGGCTCTGAGGTGTGGGATGGGTGCACCCCCAATTCCTTCACTAGAAGTACATCCAGGGGTGTGTGAACTGAAATTTGCCTGAACAATTGGCTCAATCCTTTATAACTACCCTTCCTGGGTACTTGACATTGAAGCTTTGTTCATACGTTCATAGGTTCATGTCTCCAAAGACTTCCTCTTAAGTTCATATAGACTGGTTAGTCCTTGTTTAGGAAGATCCATTTGGTGAACTTCTATGATGGGCCATTGTCCAAGTAAGAGATTTTGTATTTGTTTGAGTCTTTTTGGGAGCTAAAGGTGCAAATGTGCAATTTCACCCTTTGGGCCTTCAGAGATAGAACCTGGATTGTGCAGGCTTTTCCAATGTATGTGTTGTTTTTGTCATGGATGCATGCAGTCAGGGGTGGTCCCCAGTGTTCTTTACACTTGGCTCAAGCTGATTCCATGCTCTTGCAAGCTGTTCTGTGATCCTATGTTTGAGCTGTCAGAGTGCACAGAGCTTCATCTCTATCAGAATTCCCTGGGTGTCTGGTGGGGAGTTGTTTGCTGTTGAGATGGATGAATATATGAGACCTTAAGTTCCTCAAGCTATTCCTTAAAAGACGTCTTTGTAGGAATTCACTGTAGCTTATGAAGCCTTACATAACCCCTGCTTTGGGTTTGCCTGAGGTGTGAAGCTGAGAACCTCATTTTTGTCTCCACTGTACCTGTGTACTAAAAATGTTATCTTGAAAACCTGGAGGAATCTAGCTTATGCTGTTGTGGGCTAAAAATGGGGTAGTGCCTTGTTTTGTCCAAAAACAGAACAACAGACTGCAGGGACATACCACCTAAAATCCCAAGGCTAACATGGGCATTCAGTAGGCTGACAATGTACCTGGAGACTTCAGTCTGTTTCTGTCTGCTTGGCAAACTGAATGGCTAGAAAAGGGGGTAGGTCAGGCAAGAAGCTGTACTCCTATTCCATGATGAGATTCAGTGCTCTCAGCTTTGTGTCTCACTTATTCAAGATCCAGGAATTCCTACTAGAGTTACTACAGGTAGGGGATCAAGGCTCTTCCTGAGTCAGGTTTTGGGGAGAAACTTTATTTGATCCTAAATATGGCTTTTCAGATAGGATAGTCTGCTTTCTCCCAGATTTGATAGATGATATGGCTAGGGAATGAGGTTGTGTTATACCCCTTCCCAGAATTAACTATCTGATGTCCTCTTCTCTTGGGGACAGACAGCATACTTCTTTGCTTGATGATCCCTTTGATGACTGAGCGGTCTGTGGGTTATAGTTCTTGCTCAATACTTTTCGTGGCAGGTGACTGGCCACCTTGATCAGTGGGTTACTCCTTATTCGTCTACCTTCCATTCTTCCAGAAGAAGAAAGAGGCCTCATGAGCACCAAAAGCACCAGGTCATGCATCCACTGTAAGTCCTTTCTCTGTGCCTACCAAATACATTTACAGGCGTTCAACATAGTTAACCCTGTGAGATGGATCTCTTAGTTCACCCTCTAGGACAACAAGCTGTTATTAATCAGCAGAGATGCAGTTTCATTTGCTTGGCTACTTCTCCATTCTGCTGTTTCTTTTCTTTCCTTGCTTCCTCTGTGATCTTCTAGCTATAACAGGAATGTTGGAGGAGACTCAGGCTCAACTACATGCACTTTTAGGTGTAGACAAAGCACACCCTCCAGGCTTTTAATAGTTGCATCTGGTATTTCTCTTCAAGGCTGCCCCTCAATTTAAAGTTGCTTGGTCCCATTGCCTCCCCTTGCTTCAAGAAATCTTCTCTTTGGTGTCATCAAAGTAAATTATTGGGCTTCATCTCAATTGGCAGTGGTTACCCTTTATGGTCTGCTAGTCTCCAGATCCTACTCAGGTGTTGACCTCAGAGTTCTGACCCATGAATGAGGGGTTCCTCTCTGTTTGTCTTTATAGGGGTACTGTGACAGAAGTTCTGCTTGGGACTCAGATAGCAACTTTATTTGCAGGTACACATAGCTGGCCTTAGGCATAGGCCAACTAGGTGGCCGCCTAGGGTGCTGCTCTAGCAGGGGCACTTTTCTACTATTTATTTATTTATTTTTTGCAATAATGAAATGGTTTCTTTAAAAATATGTTGAATAAACACAGGAAAAAAACTGAAAAGTAATTCAAACTGTGGAAAAAAGAAAGGAAAAAGTAATCTCTATGGTGTAGGTAGGCCAGGATGGGGACACCGGGAGGTATGGGGGGGTGTTGTGCAGCCCTTTTGCCTAGGGCACCAGTTGACCAAAGGCCGGTCCTGCAGGGACACTGTTGGCTCCTACTGAGAATATCTCTGTTGTGGGCTGGGAAAATGAGATCTGTATTTTGGCTGTGCTCTTCCTGACGCCTGGCAGCATAGGCAAGGAACAGGCCCTGTTTTGGTCAGAAATGCTTCTGGTGGCATGAATCCTGTCCCCTTCTTTGGATGCCCTGGCCATCCTGCATAACTAGGTTGAAAGTGGTTCTTGCAGTGACTTTGGTGAGCACAGAGATCTTCAGACCCTTCTGTTTGAGTATGAGTTTTATTTACTTTTATGTAACATTTGTTAACTGGGAAAGTCCGACTTGGAATGAGCCAAATTTCAACAGAGACCCAGGGAGAAACACTCCAGCCGCATGTCTTTGTAACATAGGAGGAAACAGGATCACCCGGAGGAAACCCACATGAATGCAGGGAGGACATGCAGACTCCTCATAGAAGGCACCCCAGCCAAGACTCGAACCAGAGAACCTCTTGCTGTGAAGTAACAATGCTACCGCTGCACCATATATGTTCAGTTTTAAAGGACAGTGGCTGGTATGAGGGAGATACTTTGGCTTCTCTATGTTTTTGGACCTGAGCATTACTCCTACTGGTTAAGAAGATGAGGTAATGGGATTTCCTTGTTTTGGCTTTGTAGGTTGTGGTCCTTCATTTACATCCCTCTTAGGAGAAATGTAAGATGGCTGTTCCATATGAGACTTTTTTGAATAGATGGAACCCCATTTGCTTTTAGGCTTGGCTGTCACAGCAGTTCTTATTCTAATAAATGTGATCTGACTGATGGTCTGTCTCTTGGAACCACCCAGATGGTCTCTTGTGGGAAGTAGTGCCAGAAAAAGGGTCATACTTGGGTCCTGGGTTGGTGGAATACTCCAGATGGTTTCATTTCCAATACAGTTCTTAAGCATCCAGATTTTCACAGACTGCCCAGATTTCTGCCTCATATTTTTGTCTGTTCCTCAAAAAAATTGTGGTTTTCTGGCAAATCACTGGGGATTGAACTCAATAAATAATGAAAGGCATTTGAGTTTCAGACTTCATATCCTTCACAAAATGCATGACAACACAAAATGTGTCATTCTAGCAACTTTCTAAGTTTATAAAAGCAATAATCTGCTCCAATTTTTGGGCCTTTGTCCCCCATTATTGTTGGCATTGTCCAGATTTCTTGCCAAAGAGGTTGAAAGGTATGCTTTGCACTTATTAGAGGTTCGGGGTCTTCTCCTTCTCCCAGATCAGCAGAGAGTGTGTGTGTGTGTGTGTGTGTGGGGGGGGGGGGTATTAATGTTATATTTCCTCTTTTTCTCTTGGGGTCCTCTGCTCAGGCTAATTCCATACCTGATATAGAGTTCAAAAATAGTATTTTTCCAGGCCTAAGCCCATCTTAAATCGTAAATGGGATGTGGGCCTGATTTCCAGTTCTTTATTATTTCTGTTACCCTCCTTGGGTCTGATCAAGAATGTGTCCCTTTTCTGAGTGACAAGTGTTGCTTCTTTAATGCCTGGCCAATGTTTTTTTTTTCCCCATACACCTCACCAGCTCCTGGAAGGGTCCTGATCAATGGGCTTCAAACTACTTAGAAGCTTTCTACTTAAGTTTTATGTGAAAGCAGTTTTTCATATAGGCCACACCAGTGGCTAGAGGGATAAATCCTAACTACAGCTCAGCCTACCTGGATTTAATTAGCAGCTCAGGTAACTGACGCACTGGTGGTGATGGTCACTAAAGGGGAGGTGTGGTCCAAAGAGGGGAGTTGCCCTCAGATGCAACCAGTGAGTGCGTGTGTGTGGGGGGCAGGTAAAGGGAATTAAAAAAAAAATGTCAGAGGCAGAGATGGCCAAGACCCCAGGACCTCCTTAAGATCCACAACCATCTCCAGAAAAAAACAGAGCAAGCCTGGGGTGGGGGGTGTTTAGGAGAATGCTGCTACTGGGGGCCAGGCCAGTGGCACTGAGGTCTGAGGGGACCAAAAAAAAATGATGCATTTTTTTCATATGGATGGAGTAAATCTCCTGTACCAGCATAGCCAATCTGCTTTGAGTGTTCTTATGAAGCCTTTTTGCTGTATCTGTTTCCATCTTGGGTTCATAAGCAGCCTCTTATCCTTGGTTCCCAAAAGAGGGTAGAACATGCGCCCAGAGCCAGCTAGTTGATGGGTAACTTAGTAAGGCTGTTTTCTCTTCCTTTTGTGGAGATATTTCCACTTTAGAGGATTTAAAATGCATGTTTGAAAGCTGTACCTGTCTTCTGCTAGGTCTCTTGGGCTTGTGGTTTTACAGTTCATGTATTGTCTAATCCCATTTCCTAGTGCCTCCACTTCTCCCAAGGCATCCCACTGCTGTGAGCTTCCAGGTAAGGGATTCTTCACTGTTCCTTTTGCGGAGGGGTAGGTTTTCTTTCTCATGCCCTGCCCACTGGTCTGAGAAGATGGTATCCATAGTTGAACTGCTACTTTCTTTTCCTATTTTGTCAGAGGTTAGGAACTTGAAGGTGAAAGGGGCTCTTCACTTTCAGCAGCTGTCCAGCCTTCTAAGGCGAAGGAGCTTTCTTCAGCAGTTCTGCTGCCAATGAGATGGATTGAATCAGTTGTTCTTCTCCCCATGGAGTGAAGTATCTACAATTGCAATTTCATTCCTTAAAGGACAACAATGAGATTCTATTATTAAATGCTCAATGTCTCTGTCTTTTTCTCCCTATTTACAGTCCCTACTATGAATAAACATCAATACAGCATTTAAAATATTTTAAATCGACTGTTTCTCTGAACTAGAACAGTACCATACTGTACTGTGGTGGTTTTACTTTATCCCGCCCTGGAAAAGCTTGCTGCAGTCTCCAGTTCATTGATGTCATCAAGGACAATGAATACAGGTAGCTTTCTGGCCTGTTCCCACCACAACTCACATGGAACGTTATGGTGAGTGCATAACTTCTTAATGTGAAGTTGTTCAATCTCGCCGTTCATTCTTCACTGATGGGTAGCGTCCCTAGCACCCTCAAACTCGGGTGGTTCATGGGAGTACATTCTTCAGGACCATAGACCCAAAGGAAGCCCTGTCCCTGGAGGCCTTATCAACTTTGTAATGAGTGATAAAAGTATGAGGTTTAGACCAAGTGGCTGCAGCACAAATGTTATCAAGGGGCAATTTGGCTTGAAATGCAGAAGATGTAGAAACTGCCCTGGTAGAAAGAGCTTTAATCTTGTGTAGCAAGAGCATATTAGCAGCTGAATAAACAAAGGTAATACAATCAGAAAGCCATTTTGAAAGCATTGTTTTAGCCACTGTTCTACCTTTTCTGGCTTCAGAGAATGATACAAAGAGCTGGTCTGATTTTCTGACATCTTTTGTTCTGTCCAAATAATATCTGAGCTGTCTGTGAACATCAAGTTTGTGCAGCATATACTCTAGTTTGTTGGAATGGTTAGGGAAGAAGACTGGCAACTCAATTACTTGGTTGATATTAGATTCTGAACAAACTTTGGGAAAAAAGGAGGGATTTGTCCTAAGAGAAACTCTATCAGCATGAAAAAAACAAATAAGGAGGGCTGATAGAAAAGGCTTGCAGTTCTGACACTCTGCGGGCAGAAGTAATAGCCACCAACAATATGGTTTTCCATGATAAGAATTTGACCTCACAAGATGATGCTGGTTCAAACGGGGGGAGAATTATACGAGATAGCATGAAGTTTAGATTCCAAGGAGAATAAGGAGTCTTCACTGGAGGTCTCATGTGAAAGGTTCCTTTGAGATAGGTCTTGGACAACTTGTGAGACATTATGTTTAGCCCTTCCACTCCGAGATGAAAGTTAGATATAGCAGCCAACTGAACCCAAACTGTAGCAGCTGCTGTCCCTTTATTAAAGATCATAGTCAAGAATTCTAAAATGGACGACAAGGGAGCTTGATAAGGATCAATGTTCTGTTTAGAGGCCCATATGGAAAATCTCTTCCACTTACTAAGATATAATCTTCTGGTGGACGGCTTATGGGAAGACAAGAGGATCTGCCTTGTCTCATTAGAAAGGTCACAAAGCCTGGCTATGAGGGGAACTGGAGCAACCAAGCTGTTAGCTTCAGTGACTGCAATGAAGGATGGAGGTCCCCCGACGGATGTGTCAGAAGGTCCGGAACTGGGTCCAGAATCCATGGATCCTCCAACAGATGATGATGAAGAAATGGGAACCAAATCTGCCGAGGCCAATGAGGGACTATAAGAATGATAGTCCTTCCCAGTGACATTGGTTTCTGTAGGAGTCTGGGTATTAGGGGGATCGGGGGGAATGCATAGAGGAGATCCAGGGACCAATCGTATACGAGTGCGTCTCTCAGAGGTTCTCCCGGAGGGGGAATCAGGGCAAAGTAGCTTCTGCATTTTGTGTTGATGTGACTGGCAAAAGAATTGCAGCAAAGTTGGCCCCATTTGCAGAAAATCCTGTCCGCAATCTCTTGTTTGAGGGACCATTCGTGGGGCAATAAAATTGCCCTGCTCAGTTTGTCCGCAATGACGTTGGATTTGCCCGGGATGTGCATTGCTAACAGAAAGCACTGGGATGACACTGCCCACTGCCATACTCTGAGGGCTTCTCAGCAAAGGGGGTAAGACTTGGTCCCACCTTGTTTGTTCAGGTACCACACCACTGACATGTTGTCTGTCTGTATTGCAATTGTCCCTAGAGGAAGAGAGTCCTGAAAATATTGCAATGCTAGAAGTACTACTCTCATCTCCAGGACATTGATATGCAGATGTGATTCTTGATCTGTCCATGTGCCTTGGGCAGTCTTTCCCTGAAAATGCCCCCCCCACACCCTATCAGGGTAGTGTTCGTAGTCACAGTGGCTACTGGAGGGGGTAGTAAAAATGGGCGTCCTATGGTTACATGAAGAGATGTCAACCACCACTGGAGATCTCTCTTGCAAGAATTTGTGATTAAAATCATATGACTCATTGGTAGTTCCTAACAGGATCATTGAGTGAATAGCAGCCATTGAAGAATCTGCATATGCATCCTTGCTAATGGTATGGCCAAGATCACTGCAGCCATCAAAAAAGACTTCTGCGGCTGGTGCTCTGTCCCTCGACACTAATGAACTGACATGCTGGCGAAGAAGAAAGACCCTCTTGATTGGTCATAGTAGAGTGGTGGTTGAAGTGTCTAACTCTGTCCCTATAAAGACGATATGCTGCGATGGCAACAAGGCAGATTTCTCTGAGTTGACTGTAATGCCTAAGTGATTGCAGAGTGTAAGAGTGCTTTCCCTTGCCTGAATCAGTTGATGCCTGGTGGTGGAGGTAAGGTGCCAATCGTCTAGGTACAGAAACACGTGGAATCCTAGATGCCTCAGATGTGCCATGACCACTGCCATGCATTTGGTGAACACTCTGGGAGCTGTAGTGAGACCAAAGGGAAGGGCTCGAAATTGAAAATTATTGGCTCCCAGCTGGAAATGCAGATGATCTCTGGATGGCCTGGCCATTTTTATGTGGTAGTACACATCCTTGAGATCTATATAGCACATGTGGGAGGATGGCATAATGGTTAAGGTGTTTACCTTACAAACACAAGGTGCAGGGTTTGATTCTCACATGGGGTAATTGGCTAGGCTTGAAATGGCCCACAAGGATAGTTAGCCTAGTACTAATCTATGAACCTATGAATATCCAATTGTCTCTCCCTAAAAAGGGGAGTATAGACTGTATTGTGACCATCCGAAACTTCTCTTTCTTCACAAATTGGTTGAGTCTGCTGAGGTCCAAAATAGGTCTCCAGTCCCCTGTTTTCTTTGGAACCAAAAAGAATCTTGAGTAAGTTCCGGATCCTATTTGGTCTGCTGGGACTGGCTGGATGACTCTTTTTTTCTAGCAACTTGCGGACTTCTATAGTTGATTGTTCCCTGTAACTGGGTGGAACATCCGGGATTCTCCTTGGGGTTGTGGGTAGAATGGAGAATGGTATGAAATACACTCTGGAAATAATACTTTGTACCCAACTGTCATTTGTTATATCTTGCCAGGCATCTGGATACAAAGATAAGTGACCCCCGACTGCCTCCAGAGCAGGACAGTTGGGCCTCCATTCAGGAGCGCTGATAGGGTTGACCAGAGAAGTGATCTCTGTCACCCTGGTGTTGCGGACCCCCTCTGCCGCGAGGGTGGTGTCTTCCAGTGTTACCCCCTCCTCTGCCCCTAGAGGGGGGTTCACCATGTGTATCCTGAAAGGCTCCTTAGGCTTTTTGGAACCACATTTTCCCTCCCCATTGGCCTTTGGGGTAAGGCCGAGTAGGGGTGGAAAAACGGACTCTGATGGCAGAAAGAGTCTTTCCCTCCTGCTCACACCTGGTGAGAGTTTCCTTCACTTTGGGCCCAAAGAGAGATGAGCCATCAAAAGGGGTGTTGACAAATGAAGACTTAAAAGGCTCCACAAAGGAACACAAGTGCATCCAGGAATGTCTTCATAGAGAAATTCCTGTACCCGCTGCCCTACTTGTCCCATTGGCTGCATACGATATGAGATGCATGAACGAGTTCACAATGGAATTTAGGGTAGCAAGCTGAGTGGCAACTTTGTTGGAAGCCCCTGCAGTTACAGTACCCTGAAGAGTATCTCCCAACTCTTTAAGGAGATCTCTTTGCAGTCTGGTGAGATGGGTCAAATAGTTCAGGGATCAAAGTGTAAAAGTCGCTGAACTAAACATGCATTTCCCATATTGATCCATGATCCCGGACTCTCTGTTAGGAGGATGGATCGATGACGAAGTCTCAGACAGTTCCTTTTTGATGGCTGCCGCCACCACTATGGCATCAACAGGGACTCCTTTGGACAAAAAGGACTTATCTACGGGGACAGATATGAACTGACTAAGCCTCCGAGGGACAGGTTCCATGGACTCCGGTGACTCCCACGCCCTCCAAGAGACCAGCTGCATGAGCTCATCAAAGGGCAGAGACACCCAAGAGGTAGAAAATTGAGACCCGAAAGCCTTCAGGAGAACTGACTCATCCTCAGTAGGGCTTTTGGACTGCCAGTCACCCCTCTGCCTAAGGATCTCAAGTATATCCGCAAAGCAGATATCCTCAAAGGAGGATCGTGGGGACCATTCTGACTCATCCAAGTCAGTGTCAGATGTCAAAGGCTCCTGTGGGGAGTCCAAGTGTCTCCTCTTACACAATCTCTTCCTGGGGATCTCCTCAGTGGGAGCCTCTCTGGAGGTCTCGGAAGAGCAAGGGGCACCCTGTGGGGCTACCTGAGGCTCAGGGTCTCTACGCTTGGCCTGGACGATGGAGACAGAAGTGGACACAGGTGCTTTGGGGGAAGAAGTGGCCAGACCTGGTGTTTAGGATGTCTTTGGGGACAAGGCTCTCCTCATGGCTTCAAAGGCATCATGGCTCCGATGAGAAGGAGTCAATGGACCCCGAAAGAACTGCCAGCCCCTCCCACACTGAGGCCGTGGGCTCCAAGCCCAAGGTAGGAGCTGAGCTCATCCAAGCTGAGGCCCCGAGAGGAAGAGTTGGCACCGACAAGTCGGTGCAACTATCCTCCCCAGACCATACAGGAGAGTGTTGGCTCCTAGAGTCCCCAGTCAGCACCAAGGACGTCAGAGTAGATGGAACTGATGAAACCAGAACCGGTCTCAGCTCCAAAGGCTCCACAATCAGCAGGTTGGCCCCCTCCAGCTCTAAAGGTCATGGACGGCTCTGAGGAGGAACAGTCAAATCCGGGGTGGTGGTCTTCGGTTCCGACGGTAGGGTCGGAGCCGACAACAATTTAGCAAGGCTTAGTGCCCATAAGAGCTTATGCACCAAACGATCCATATCCAAATCCAAGAGGCTGATAGAAGACCTGGAGGAGTGAACCGAAGGTGCCGATTGAAGGACTGAAGATTCAGGTCTATCAGAGTCCGGCTCCAGAACTGTGGGCCAGCTCTGAAATGAGAAGACACTCAGCTCCGAAGGCTGTGGAGCTGATGTCCCGGTTTCCTCCATTTTCTTAGACTTTTTAGACTCCCTGGAAGCCGTGGAGTCTCCTGAAGACTTGGAAGATTTGGAGGACTTGCTGGCCCCATCCTGTTCACTCAAAGCTTCGACAAAAGGATGCTTCAGCAAGCCTCAATCAACAAGCTTCCTTTTCCTCTGTAATAAAACCCTCGAGGAAAAGGAGTGGCAGATACTGCAGGACTCCTGCAAATGCACAGCACCTAAACAATAAATGCACTGAACGTGCCCATCGGTCAGAGACATCTTTTGCCCGCAGTCTGGACATTTCTTGAACCCAGACTTTGGGTGTTTTTCCTTATCTTCAGACATCTTGCAAGAAAACCCTTTAGGCTTAACACTATAAACAAACCTCACAAGCCTAAATACAGCCTAAAAGTTATATCACAAACTACACTTAGGCTCTAGTTAACACGCCTGAAATATAAAACACACTCTAAACAATGGCCCAGTGGAAAAAAGGGCCAACACTAGCTAAATATATATAACTACACACTAAATATCTATACTATTAATGCAAATAACTATAATAATAGAGAAACACACACTCTAAGTGACTAGGCCATTACAACTATACTAAATAGTAAAGGCACCAAGGGTAAGCTCTAATAGAAAAACTACAGTAACTATTATAAGACTAATCTAACTAAGAATTTGAAAAAGTTATGTAATAACTTGCGAAAAAGCGATTTTTTTGATCAAAAAATGCTTGAGCGAACTGGAATCACTGAGATCTGTGCTGCGACAAACTAGATCTGATGTTATTCCAGCAGTGCATCATAGGATAAGGGGCTTGGTCTCGAGCTACTCATAAACCTTGAGCTTTGCTAACGGCCATGTCAGAGCCGATGAATCGGCTCCAAACCCATCAGTAAAGAATAAATGGCGAGATTGAACAACTTCACATTCATTATTTTGTTGCCTCCACAAATCACAAATATTTCCAAAAACATGGAAACATTCAATAGTCACGCCACAGAAAACTTTTTGTGCCCACTTGAATTAATGTACTTATTTCAGGAGTCCTAAATCCTAACAGCTCCATCAATTTGTCCAAAAGTATCTAATTATTGAAGTAACCTTTTTGTTTTTGTTTTATTCTTATCTTAGGTCTACACTGCCTTAAATACTGTGTCACCCATTTTCCCTTTCAACTTCCACTGCATCAAAAGTCCTGCTGGATTCTCTGAACAAGTTGCTGGCAGCATTACACTTTCAGTTTATCCTTATTGTGCTTCCTTCCTGTTTCTCTAGTCAAAAAGTCATCCTACCAGAAACAGCTTCTTGCTTCTCAGTTCCATCAAACATAAAATCATACTTTTCCATAACATCTCCCAGAATATGGTGCTAACATTTGCAGGCTCCACTTCATTTAGCAAAGGTGATTAAAGCAGTTCTAGCCAAACCTGCTTTAAGTAAAACAGTAATCACCAACTCAGCATGCTGTAAAGATACCACATTTTCCTTGTGCATAAAGTCATCGGCCAGGGTCTCTCCATTACTCTACACCTCATCCATCGTGATCCTCCTTTTAGTTAGCAGCAGTACCTCAGTACCTTCTAGTGAAAAGAGTAGGGGAATTTTCATAGTGCCATGGTAAAATTTTCCCTTCGTTGGTGTGAATACTGCCTCCACTCTGCCATGAAAAGTGGTCAGAGGCGTAATGCGAATAACCTGGTCAACAAAGCATAAATACTTAAAAGTAAAAAACAAAAAATGACATAAAATGAAAGACAGCCGTTTTTGCAAACACTTTGAATGACATTGTGGAAAATATCGCACAAATAATTTGGGGGGGAAGCTAGTAAGTTTTATATAATTGGTAATTAATAATTGTGACAATTTAACCTTTGTTGAAAGGGGACAAAGAAAAGAAAGTAAAATTAAGAATAGGTCAGATAGAGCTGTCCCTTAAGACCATTATTATTGAGGACGCTGATTAAAGCCATCAGGAATAATATAAAGCTGGCAGCAGATTCCTGCAGATGAGACACAGAAAACAGAATTAGTGTACTAATTTTATTAAGCTATGCACATAATGTAATAGTGGTAGGAAAGGATGTTTTGTTTTTTAAATAAATAATGGAAATTTAGCATGAAAAACTAAAAGTGATGGCATTAGAATTAAACATAGGAATGTTCAAATGACAAGGTTAAAACATAAAACTGGAAATAACTATTTTAACTATTTTAACAGCAAGAAATCAAGATTATGGGTGTAAGATATGGCTGCAGAGAAATGCAGCAAAGGAGAATGTGAAAGGAGATGTAGAAATCCTACAGAAATCAAAACCATGGTCTTAAGCTTAATGCCAAAAAATGCATCATCATCCCCTTTGGGAAAAAACCCAGTTCCCACTAATTACCACATTGAAGGGAGCCTACTGAACACTGAAGGTGTTATAAGAGATCTGGGGACACATGTTGATAACATCTTCAACTTTAACCACCACATTGCCACTGTGGTCAGAAAGTCCTTCTATGTGTCACATCTCATTACCAAGGGTTTTGCATCCAGGAAGAAAGAGGTCATCATTTTTCTCTACCCTTCCCTCATTAGGCCAATCATCGAGTATAATGCCTATAGTACCTCACTAGACACATGCAACAGCTGGAATGGCCACAAAATTACTTCATAAAGAGGATCCTAGGCCTTAAACACATGCCCTACATGGACAGACTCAAAAAAACTCCAGCTATTCTCTGTCTCATATTGTCTACTAAGAGGCGATCTCTGCTTGATTTACAAAGCCATGTCTGACCCAGCTCTGTTAGAAATGCTACATCTAAAGAAATCCCAATCCCTCCACACTACATGCTCCAGAGACCTCAACCTCATTACCACAATCAACAGAACATGCTGGAGGGACAGGTTCATAACCCCGAGACTGCCCATGCTCTGGAATAGACTTCCCATACATGTCAAGCACAGCACCTCACTGGCCATCTTCAAGAGAAATCTTGATGAGTGGATGGGAAATAGAAAGTTCAACCCTGAGATCACTCCAGTGGCTCTACTTGATATAGGTACTGGGAACTAATGTCGGGCGGCACAATCCCAGGGCTAGGCTTGTAAAGACTCCAGGGCCATTAGCCTAGTACACACTTATGAACCTATGTTGTTGAGTATGAAAGAAAAGACTGCAACAGAGAGAAAGTTTGAAATCTCATTAAAGAAATGGTCTACTTAATAAATTTACTTTTGTTAGAATTAGGGATAGTACTGGAGGTACATATCTAATGCTAGAAAAACTGGAATTAATATTGATGAGAATTGCTCTTTCTGTTCCCTGTGGTGTGCACAGACTAAATCCAATTAATAAAGGAATGATATTCAATAAAAAAAATAGACAAAAGGATTATATTGGGGTTACAAATCCAAAAGCACACTTTTGCAGTGAGTCATGTTTAGATATACGTAAGGCAGGATGTATCCACATCTGGTCTTGTTGGATCATAATGGTGAAGCCCAAAATGATCTAAAAATGATAGCCATGGATAATCTTGCATTATCCATGTCTGCACATAGGTTACTGTTACCATATAATGAAGCTATTGAAGATTTTTTTTTTCCTTTTTAAATAATGTCATCGTATGATCAGGTGGGATCCGGACACATGCTCAACTAGCATATGTCTGAATCTCAAAACATCAAACACACATACACGAAAGCACTTAACATTGACAAGCGCTTCTGTGTATGTGTGCCTGTTTCACAGATTGGACTACAGTGCGGGTAAGGGAAAATTACCTTTTCCCCACTATAGTGCATTCTCGGAGTGAGAATAATAAAGTAGGGGGTGTGGGGGGGTGCAGGGGGGCGAAGCCCTCCTGCAGAAATGTAGATTTTTTTTTTTGAACTACACATACACGGAAGCGCTTTTTGATGTTAAGCGCTTTCGTGTATGTGTGTTCGATGTTTTGTGATTCAGGCATATGCTAGTCGAGCATGTGTCCTAGACCTGATCAGACATAGTTTCCTTTTGCCTCTTATCTCAGCAGATGTGTAGAGTACATACATAAAGATGCTAGCACAGTACATTGGCAAAATGTGGTTTATACAATTTTTTAAAGGTAATCATCAAAGACAAAGAACTTGCTTCTTAAATCCACCCTTATTGCATTTGGTGAACATGTTTGTGTATGAGGAAGGGTTACTGTTATTTATACAAGGTGTTCTGGTTGTGTTGTAGAGTTGCTGTGAATCAGGCTATGGTAGCCAGGCTTCTTCTTGTGGGCAATACCAGAATTACAATGACTGCTTTGTCCAGTCTGTACATTTTTAAATATAAATGTGGTTTAATTATATAACATGAATCATGCCATTTACACACAGCACTCTGTATATTGAATGAGGACTGGAATAAGGACATTACAAAGCATATAAATCAGGTATGTAGAAAGTTTAAAAAGTGAGAAAAGATATGCAAAATATTTTTGCATAAAGCCTTAATTAGCTTAAACTCTGGAACATCGATGCAATGATTATGTACAAAACGGAGAAGTGAGTAGTTTGATACAGTAATGCAGAGACATTAGATAATAAGGTTTTGGGAAAATTCTTCAGGCAACACATTAGAAATGCTTAAGGAAAGGGTTAAAGCAGTGCAAGAATAAATTAAATTCACGATTTCTTCTGGACATTGGCACAAAAAAGTTCACAGTAAAAGGCAGAGGTATAACCAGGATGGGGCACAGAGGGATACCTGCCTGGGTGCAAGGTATTGGGGGGCATGACTGTCAGTACTGGAATTCTGAAACTGTTATTGCATTTGCAGTCAGGTCTGAAGGTGTTAAGTGCTCTGTCTGTGGTCTAGTGTAATACCAGCATTCAGAAATAAATACAGTTACTGCATTTTCGGCTAGGGCTGAAGTGCTCAGTGCTCTTTGTGTGGTATTTAGATCTTTAGACAATTTAAAACTAAATTACCTATTTTTTTACTCCTCAACTTAAAGTCAGTGAAGGCCAGATTGGGGAACAGTACACAGCTCTAATACCAAAATAAGAAAACACAAACTGGAACCAGATAAAACATCAAAAACACCCAAGAGGATGTTAGAAACCACTGACACCACTGTAACTAAACAACACTGCTAACAGTCAGAAATGAAATCTGCCTCATGTACACAGACAATCCTCTCCTTCTCCCACAAAACACAAATACATGCGAGAGATGCAACTATACGGCCAAACTGGAGGCTGAGCTCTCTCAACATAGGACTGGCAAGACCAGACAGGAGGAGAAGGTAACCACACACAATACATACCCAGTCACACATGGTACCATCACAACTTCAAATCATACACATACTCACACAAAGACATACTCAGACGCTCTGATCAAAAATTTACCAAAACAGCAGAGGCCACCAAAGCAGACACCCAAACAACTACCACCTCACGACCCAGCACATGCAACACATAGACCACACAGTCAGAGTGTCAAACAGTCACAGCCCTTAAGGCCAAACAAAATGCCAGACACACTTGTCATTGGTGATTCCATAGTCAGACACACTGACGTCCCGCTCACCAGACTGAGTAAAGAGAAGGTCACAGTAAGCTGCCTGTCGGGCGCTAGAATCCGCCACATAACGCAAGCACTCAGGTCTCTCAACAGCAGGTACAAGTACGACTCAGTCATTGTCCACGCTGGTGTCAACGACCTGAGACGCACCTCCTTGGACTACATGAAAAGGGACATCGAGGAGCTCTCTAATTATGTAGCCCAGGCAGGTATGACCCTGACCTTGAGCAGTATCCTACCTTCACCTAGAATGATGCCACAATACAGTGATAAGATGATCAGCTTTAATAATTGGCTTAAATTCTGGTGTCATTCAAAGGGGATCCAATGTGTGTCTGCTTGGGATGACATGCTGGACAAGCCACGCTGCCAAGGGACGGCTTGCACCTGTCACCCTGGGCTTCGGATATTGGCAAAGGCTCTTGCCACCTCCATAGTGCCTTTTTAGGCAAGGCTCAAATTCTAAACCTACCACCCTAGAACACCAAAAGGAAAAAACTAAGGGTAATGCTGCTCAATGCCAGAAGTCTCAATCTCAAGATGCACGCACTCGAGGCCCTTCTCAATATGGAGAACATCGATGTCTGTGCTGTGACAGAAACCTGGTTCAAGGCTCCTGAGAGCATCCCAGCACTAACAGGTTTCACCTCATATCATGCGTTCCGGCCCCAAAATCCGGACAACACCAAGAAAGGAGGGGGGGTGTCCATATTCATAAAGGACACCCACACCTCAAGGTTGGTGGCAACGCACGATGCATCGGAGACCATCCAGGTGCAATTAACCATAGGCAAGACTGCTCTGCAATTTGTAGCATGTCACAGGCCACCCTCTCAAACTCAGGAACCTCACATGGCCTTCCTGAAAACATTGGAGGGGATAAATGTATCTCCAAACACCATCATACTAGGTGACTTCAACTACCCTAATATAGACTGGGAACACTACTCAAGCCCGAACACTCTAACCCAAAGATTCCTGGAGTTCATAAACTCAAATGCCATGGAACAACTAGTCACCATCCCCACAAGAGGAGAAAACATACTTGATCTCATCATCACGAACATGGGATCAAAATGTTCAACACCGAAGTATACCCCTCACTGGTGAGATCAGATCATAAACTAATCTCACTGGAGGTCCTCATCCCGCCCCCACCTGAAACAAAAAGACCACAGTGAAAAACTTCTCAAAAGCCGATTTCACACTTCTAAAAACTAGTGTGGTCTCCTTTAAGGCCCCTGAGCCAGTGGTAAACATTACTCAAACCGCTGAATCACTTACAAATGCCTTCTACCAGCACCTACAGGACTGCATGGATCAGGCAATCCCAAACAAAACTAAGACTCTCTGTACCAAAGGCAAGCGTCCAGTCTGGTGGACCCCAGCCATAAACAAGCTCTACAACAAAGGAGGAAGCTACTACAAGATAGAGCAAAATCCTTGAAAGGTAAGACACCTTTGATCATTATAAGTAAAAACTAAGAGCTCTCATAAAATCATCCAAGGCAAATTTTGAGAGAAAAATCGCCAAGGACTCTAAAGAGAATCATAAGGCCTTCTTTAGCTATGTTAGAAACCTAGGAGGAAACTCCCAGATATGCTCAGAATTAGTTCAAAATGATGTGAAAATTACTGAACCTACACACATTGCCAACATACTGGCTGACAGGTTCAGTGCAAACTTCTCGCCTCCCCAAAAGGAGAGATATCTATTCCAGAGGATTGTAGCCCCCAAACATCTCCAACGCCCAGGTGAGAACTGCCCTCACTAAGGCAAAAAACACAGCATCAATGGGACCGGATGGTGTCCCCGGCTGTGTGCTTCATGAACTCAACGAGGAATTAAACCCACAGTTAGGACAGCTGTTTAATCTTAGCCTCATCTCAGGATACGCACCCAAGCAGTGGCGACGGCGACTGTGGTCCCACTTCATAAGGGCGGTGCCTCCACAGACCCTGGAAATTACCGCCCATTAGCTTGACAAGCCTTATCTGCAAAGCCATGGAGAGGATCATAATGGAACTCATAAATAAAGACATAGGGAACTTGCAGACTTTGGATCCAACCCAGTTTGGCTTTGTCAAAGGCAGATCCTGCCTCTTAAACTTGGTTGACTTTTTCGAGACAGTCACCAAGGCCATTGATGAGGGAAAGGCAGTCCATACAGCCTACCTCGACCTGGCAAAGGCCTTCGACACAATACCCCACTCAGGTATCATCGAAAAACTCATCAGCTTGAATGTAAACCCATACATCACAAGATGGGTTGCAAACTGGCTAAGTGACAGAACCCACAGGGTCAGAGTTGCTGGAGCCATGTCAGACTCAAAGCCTGTCACAAGTGGTGTCCCACAGGGCTCAGTCCTGGGTCCACTCTTGTTCGGCATCTACTTTTCTGAAGTACAAGCAAACACAGGAGGGTTATGGCTGACAAAGTTTGCAGATGACTGCAAACTGGGCCATAGTAGAAAACACATATGACACAGATATCCTCCAGAAGGGACACACAGAAATGTATAAGTGGTGCCAGAGATAAGGCCTGAAGTTAAACGCCAAAAATGCATAGTCATACCCTTCGGGAAAAACAAGGTTACCCCTAGCTACCATATAGGTGGCAATCCACTGAGCACAGAAAAGTCATCAGAGATCTGGGGACCCAGATTGACAGTAGCCTTCGCTTGACACTCATGTTGCTAAAGTAGTTAGGAAAACCTTCTATATCACCCACCTGATCATGAAGGGATTCACATCTAGATCAAGGGAGGTCATCGTCCCCTGTACTCATCACTCATTAGACCTATGATTGAGTACAATGCCCGTTCGAATGTATCTGACCAGACACCTGCTGCAGCTTGAAAGGCCCCAAAAGTTCCTCACCAAAAGGATAAAGGGTCTCAAAAATATGTCTTATGCTGCCCGACTGAAAGAACTCCAGCTCTATTCAGTCTCATACCGCTTGCTCAGAGGTGACCTGTGCCTGACATATAAGGCCATGTCAAACCCAGATTTGATGAATATGCTTCACCTCAAAAATCTAGATCCCTCAGAACCACAAGGGCGGAGACTTAAACCTTGACACAGTTATAAATAGAACGTGCTGGAGGGACAGATTCATCACCCAGAGACTCCCTATGCTGTGGAACAAAATCCCGGTACATGTGAGGCAGAGCACCTCTCTGGCCTTGTTCAAGAGGAATCTTGACCAATGGATGGGAGATTGCAGATATACCCCAGGGATTACTTCAGTGTCACTGCTTGACAGAGGCACAGCAAAATGATAGGCATAGTTTTTATTCAAACTAAAGGGGTGGCGAAAGCCACATAACTATGGGCTAGGCTTATAAATGCCCTTGGGCAGATAGCCTAGTATGAACCTATGAACCTATGAACCTATGAACACAACAAGGAAATGTAGCTGAAAACTTTAATAACAAATATCCACAGCTGTTGAGTGCTTTCTTCCTGTTAAGGGACTTCATCAGAACTCTTCTCAGTTCTGATTAAGTCCTTTATCCAATGCCAAAATAGCTTGCAATGGCTCTGGTGAAACGGGAAATGAAAGAAATAGAAAATCATGAAAGAAAGAATGACAAGATGTGTCTTTAGAAATGGTATAATTAAGATGAGACTTTAAATCATGTTTTTAGCTTGTAAAATAACGTTAGGATTTTGGGAAAAGTTAATTATTGTCAAATTCAAATTTATTTTATTTTATTTTTTAACAAAACACCATTTACAAAGGAGCATGTACTAGTCAGGACCTCTGGTGTTTCATTACATTAGACAGTATTTTCCAGAGTAGTGTGGAATAGACTCCATATCCCCCCTCAGGAACTTGATCTGTTTATAAGATAACCTATTTTCCCATGATACTTTACACAATAACATGTTTATATTTAATACTGGAGCTGAAGTAAAGGGGTCATGTCCAATCATGGCAGAGCATCTATTAACAAGCCATGCCATCTCTTTAAGATTGCAGTGAATAAGAAGTCCAGCTACATCTATTAACCTTATGAAAAAAGGAAAGTTGGACACAGGTCAACAATTCTATAGACTTCAAGAATCTGAGGAGGAGATCTTGAAAATAGATTGAGAATAGGAGTAATAATACCCCCTTTAGGTTAGATAGAAATACCCCTAATCTCAAAGAGACTCGCATTATGCAGAAAATGCTCAGTCCCAAGAATTCCAGACAAGATTTAACTTACCAGATCAGGCCTGGGGATCATGCTCACATTATGTAGAGTAGCCACTTAATATATATTCATGATATCTTAACAGCCATCCCAAAGTATGTCCAAGAAAACAAAATGGGCATTCTATTACAAAAACAAAACACTACAGCTCTTGATAAACACACTTAAGAAAAGGGGACATCTAGTCAAGGATACCTTATGGACAAACAGCCATGCAAACTGTGCATATCTATAAGAGGCTAAGGCCTTTCATTTTGTTAGGCTGGGCTCCATATTGGCTCCCCAGTTCAGAAGAGCCTAGCTGGATGGTTCAATGTGCAGAGGTCTTACTTGAAAAGAAAAATGCTTTCTTATACAAGATCTATGACTGGTACAGAGCATAATGCACTTGCAGTTTAACCTTGTCACCAATCAGATACATAGCCAAGTCCACATGCATCCTCTCCTTGTAACTTGCAGAACTTTTGGACAATTCAGGGCTCAATGGTTATGATACTCTAGGGGTATATGGATTCTGGGACAACAAGGTACACAGCCACAATGTCTGTCTTTTCATAGGCATCCACAAGGTTCTCTGTGCCATCAGCACTACCTTCTTTGACCACTATACACACCTGTTCATCACTTCTGAAATCTCAGTATCAGACCAGTTCAGCCTGTATCAAATCACTGCCATCCTACCAGCAAAAGGAGCAAAAGGAAACTCCAGAGTGAAATGGATCAGAAAATGGACGGAACATCTGTGCTCTTATGCCAGGAATAGTAGCAAGGGAAACAATGAATTACATATTTTATATTTTCATTTTTATATATATATAATATTACTTCTTCCTGGCTACGATTTATATCTGAACGTTTCACTGCGTATTCAGCTTTATGTTCAGCAGTATGCATTTGTAAACAACTTTGGTATCTTTACACTGACCCCTGGATGACTTTCAGTGAGAGGTCATAATGACTGTAGTAAATGGCTGCAGTCATGTTGCAGCACTACATTAGCTGATACGCTTGGTGCTCCAGACAGCAGTACCTAACCTGTGCTTGTAATGTTATTCATTTGCTGCTACTGCTCATTTACATACCTTTTGTGGGTCATATCTATCCCAGGTACACTGCTGTTAATCATGTCTGGGCATTTTCTGTATAATTCTAGAAATAATAACACTGCGTACTGCATACTTTGTTTATGAGTCTTGCTCTTTGAATGCTTCGACCACTGTCATTGTAAAGAAGATTTTTGGCTCAACAGCTATGCTGTTTTTAATTTTAAGACTTTTTCTGTTCATAAGATGTTTATATTTATTTGGCAGGATTTAATTATTCAGACAAGACTTAAAATGTTTTGGTTATGTTCTGACGCATCTTTATCTTACAATGAATTTCATTCCCAGTTACACTCAATGATTTAAAGCGGAAAGTGATTTTACAAAAAACTGAAGATTGCAGTGCTGATTGATTTTACAATTTTTCCATTTTGCTTTCTATTATCACACCCACAAAATGATGTCACGGTAGGCACTGAACAACCCTGTATTATATATAACTGCAAAGCATTTTGGTTAAGCAAAACCAACCTCTTTAGAAGAACAACTTCTAATTTAAATTGTGGCCTCATTACTCTATCATGTACTCATTTTCAGTGGAAGGTCTTCCACCTGCATGATCTAACTGACAATATATCTTTTTAGGAAGTAAAATATGAACAAGCACAGGAATCTGTCTAGTTCCAACCTCGCCACCATGAGTGTTGAGGGAAAAAAAGAAAAAAAAAACAAAGAAACTAGTGTCTTAAAACTGCGTTGATGATCTCAGTCTCAATAATTTCCAAAAATCATGAAACCCAGGCAGCTTTCCAAAGTCTTTATTCATCGGGGGCAAGCGATCCTCAGTAACAAAAAAATCTAAAATATTTTAACAATGTTAAAAATATCAACTTTTATATACTTAAAAGTAGGCAAGGGAAATGTACATATTGTTTAATTTTAAACCAGCCTATTCAAGGCTAACAGTATAAACAGGGCCGTAAAAGCACATTTTAGAACAAGTACCCACCCCCACACACTACTACTATGTTTTGCTATCTAACCATAAGCATAATCTAACTAGAACACTATAGATATAAAAATAGATCTGTCTAATAATATGATCTAGTAAACATCCATCCTTGTGTATTACTGTGCATAAAAAGCTAAGAAATCAACAGTTCAGAAAAAATGTCAGTGCTTTGCAAAAAATAAAACGCCATGACAATTTTCAAGTTTACAGCCCCAAAACATGTTTATACAATGAAATCTAGAGGAAAAAACATACAAAAAATACAGAAAACAGTGGATGAAGTAAACTAGTAATGTATAAAAGTATACACGTATGTGCATAAGTGTGCATGAATGTGCACCAGTATGGTAAATGGGGAATTATACCAATACTATATAGTAATAGCGGCATGAAAAATATGTGTTTTGAATTTACCATTTAAATCTCTGGTGTGATGCAATAAATCTAATCAAAGCAGAACTGAGGTTAAAGTAACTAAACATATATACATTTATACACATTCTACACATAATTTCTATTATTATTATTCAGTATATTTTTAGTACTAAATATATTTCCTCAAAAAATTCCATAAAAAAAACTTTACAGATTGTGTGGCAGCTTAGATAATTTCAACACACTCTTAACAGGGCAATAATAGTTAAGTCCTAGTTTTCTGAATGCATTTAATTTCAACTGCTAGCATAATTTTTTTTTCTCCAACACACCATTGATGTCCCCTTCAAGCTCATCCATCTCCACACAGTCCAGAATGATAAATATAACTAGAATGTCTGGACTGTTCTAATAAGTGTTTGGATAAGGCGGTCCTCTAGCATTTATGTCTGATGTCAGAAAGATTACCTGAAATCCTCCTTTTCGGTTTATTCATAGTCTTACCCACATAAAATGCGGGGCAATCATTGCACATGGCCCTGTATACAACTTTTTTAGTATTACAGTTACCACCTGCTGAAGATGTCACCATCTTTTTAAGATATGGATACTTAAATAAGTCACACTCTATCAAGTATCCACAGAAAGTGCAGTTAGGTGGCCAAACACACAATTTTTTCATGCCGCTATTACCATGTAGTATTGGTATAATTCTCCCATTTACCATACTGGTACACATCCATGCACACCCATTTGCCATACTGGTGGAAGGTCATGCACACACCTGCACACTTTTTTTTGTTTTTTTTTTGAAAAGCAGTAGTTTTTTAATGATTTACTCTGATACACATGGATGTATATTTACTAGATGATATTAGACAGATGCATTTTTACATTTATAGTGTTTTAGTTAGATTACGTTTATGGTTAGATAGCTTTCTGTTTTTTCTTGATTTTAGTACTTGTCACAGACCTGATGAAGGCTTTATTTTATTATGTAGCCAAAAGCAAATTTAGTTAAAAGTCTTTTTATGTGTATTTTATGCTTTTCTTAATACCTGATTTTGGAATGTGGGTTGCAAATAGATAGGTAGTGTTTTCCTTAACTAGGATTTACATTGATCTAATCAGTAGTAGTGTGTGGGGTACTTGTTGTTTTAAACTGTGCTTTTATGGGCTTGTTTAGACTGTTTGCCGTGAAAGGGCTGGTTTAAAATTAAACAATATGTACATTTTCCATACCTACTTTTAAGTATAAAAGCTGATATGTTTAAAATTGTTAAAATATTTCTGATTTTTTTGTTACTGAGGATCACTTTTCTGTGATGAATAACAGCTTGTTGCTTTGGAACACTACCAGGGTTTCATGATTTTTGGAAATTATTGTGACTGAACTCATCAATGAAGTTTTCAGACCACTAGTTTATTTGTTTTTTATTTTTTTTCCTCAACACTAGTGGAGTTTTAAGACCACTAGTTCCTTTGTTTTTATAGGAAGAAAGAAACTCTGACTGAAACATTTAGCATGTAAATGCAGTAGCCTATACGTTCGTTTAAGTGGTGGAGCAATGTGGGTTTAGTCTTTTGTGATGTCACGGTAGGGGTTTAGAGCTCTAAGCAACTTTTCAGGGGGGCATCCTAATCAATGAAATCTAATGCAAAAATGGACTGTTTTTTGTAACTCAAGCTAAATAACTTGGTGTTACATGTTGTAAGGAAGTTACATCCAACTTCATGGGTTTGTTGCTATACCTCCTTCAGAACATGACCAATACACTTAAACATTCCATAGGCTGTGATAGGTATAACTAATAATAACTGCCCAATGAGAATGTCTTAAAGTAAGGCCACGGTGGTGCAGCGGTTAGCGTTGTCGCTTCACAGCAAGAGGTTCTCTGGTTTGATTCTTGGCTGGAGCGCCTTCTATGTGGAGTCTGCATGTCCGCCCCGCAGTCGAGTGAATTTAAAGACATGCAGGTAGGTGTGTGTGCCTTCTTTGAAGGTTGGGTGGCAGGCTGGCAACTTGACACTGTAAAAATTCACTGCCAATCATTAGCCAACTGGAGTTCCGATGTGGCGACCCCTAACCGGGAAAAGCTGAAAGACATTGATTTGAATGAGAATGTCTTAAAAATAACAATGCATTGAACCATTCTAGTAGCATAAAGATATTTTGACAGGTGAGTGTTTTCTTCTGAACTACAGGATTAATCCTGCAGTGTGAAGCGGCCTGCTGTAGGTTATAATGATTTGTTATTTAAGCATTAATTATTTGCTGCAATGTAATTTCTTGAAATGCCTGAGAACTTGATTCATAAAGCTATTGTCTAGTACTTAACAGGTTCGCTCCTAAGCTCTCAATCAAGTTGATGGCATGGTGCTGCACATCTGGGTGGACTGTGGTGCACAATTAATGTGAGCAGTATAACAAAGATGTCATTCTGTTCAACAACACAAATATATAATTATTAAATTATTAAATTACATGCTTCATTAAAACAAAACATTCCATTTAGTACTTAACGAAAGCTAGGATAGTGAGCCATACTGGTTGTACTTAGGGGTAGTATACTGTCCATTGGCACACTAGGTATGCTGTTGGGGGAGAATGGAGTTGAAGGAATAAATGAAATACTGTCCCATTCTTGTTGGAGAGATTGTTTTATTAGTCTAATGAAGACAGACTGCTGAAAGAACATGCAGGCTAGAAATGAAGACGGAGACTGTTGACTGACGGGGAGATGCGTGGGAGATAAGAAGGGGACTTCAGTAGTTCTGTGAATATGTGACAGATTCAATGGTGGGGTCTAAGTGATCATTAAGATGTACAAAAGAGTTGGAGTGTCTCGGTGTGTGTTAGGCTGAAGAAGGAACACTAATCACTGCTAGAATTGATTTAGATCTGTGGCAATCAGCTACAGTTATGCTAAGTGTTCATGTGGAGTATGGATAGTGCTAATCACTAGAGTGAGACATGAGTGGATGCCGTTTAATACAACTGTCCACATGAGGCTCTAGGATGTAGACAGGGGATAGCCTAAGGCACACTGTGGTCTTGAGAAAGAGTCTGTCTGTCTGTCTGCCAGGACTTTTATGTATACTACACATCCTTTAACACCCAGGAATGTGATTGCTTATGCAGAGAGTGCTTCTTGGATCAGGACTGCCTATCTTAATCCTTATGCTGATATAAGCATTGAACAAGGGGGTCTCATCAAGAAAACAACCATCCCAAATTGTGACAGCATAGAAGTTGTTCAAGAGACCACTTGAATTAAATTAACAAAAACTTTAACCCAACATTCTGAAACTACTAAGAATGTTTTAACTACAAATCATTTCCAATTTGAGTATACTGCAGTGTCTATACGAATGCATAATTATTTTATAGGACATATTCTATGAAAGCCAATGGCAAATTAATTGTTACAGCTGCTGTTAGGGAACACTGATATGCCTGTTTGTAATGTTTTACATGTTAATACATGCTATTAAAACATTCATATTAGCAATGGAAGGACAGAGCATCACTGTTTTACTTCTGAAACTATGAAGAACATGCTAAAATTATTATACTTCCTTCCTGCAGCTGAACTCTGCAGAAATGTTTCCAATGAGAGCAGTCACCAAAGTATTACACATGCCTGCACTTATCAGAAAATCACTTTTAAGTTCTTTCTCTGGATCAATATGAGTATGTCAAGGACTATTCAATGTAAATGTAAATCTCAGAATGAGAGATCAGAAGTTACTTAATGAAATGTATACAGAGGTTATAGGTTATTCTGCAGTAAATTGCCTGCTGAGAGGAAGATATCAAGGAAGTTAGGCAAACAAAGGGTGAGAAAATTAAAATGTTGTGCAAAATGGAGTGTGATGGGTGCCAGAGCAGAGATGTTCTGCAAGAAATGCAGTCTGCCAATCAACTTGGGATAACAATTGTGCATGCTCATAGAAGATACAATAACACACATTTAATTTAAAATGATTTACCAGCTGTTTGGACATCTGTCATGCTTACATAAAGGTTTGCATTACCTCATGAACATTTACAATGTAATACCATAAGCCTGGGGCTCTCAGATACATTTTCCTATCCCCTGCATGTAAATTTGTAAAGAGCTGTTAGAGAAGTCCCACTACAGCTCTGGTGACTGGCAGGGATTGGCAATCAGGGGATAAAGGCTTTAATACCTACATCCGTATTCATAAGGAGGATTGCAGAAGTACAGTTCTAAAGCAACAGTTTCTCTGTAATCAACCAGTTTCTGTGCACCTGCTTTTATTTATCCTTTTTAAAGCTGGGATTTTTTTCTGAACATGAATTATGATGCACTATAAATCGTCATTTGTTTCTGAAAATGTTTGTGTTATTGTTACACATCAAAAAGATCAGGAAAGACAAGTCTGTATGGCAAGTCAGCCAAATGCTGTTTTTATTTGTTTATTGTTTTGATGCTTGGTTAGAGACTAAACTTGCCAGATCATTTTCTACCACTTTTTGGGTAGGAAAATAAAAATCCAAGCAAGATCACTTTTCATTTATTTATTTATTATTTATTTATTTAAAAATGTTTACTGGGAAAGTCCAACTTGGAATGAGCCAATTTTCAGCTGAGGCCCAGGGAAAAATGCTCTAGACTCATGTTATTTTAAATAAATAAATAATAAATAAATGAAAAGTGATCTTGCTTGGATTTTATTTTCCTGCCCAAAAAGTGGCAGAAAATGATCTGGCAAGTTTAGTCTCTAACCAAGCATCAAAACAATAAACAAATAAAAACAGCATTTGACTGACTTGCCATACAGACTTGTCTTTCCTGATCTTTTTGATGTGTACATCCTCAACACAAATTAATCTTACACAACAGAACTTACAAAGTTACTCCAACATCTCATCATCCCTTTTAGCAAACAACACCCTATGCCCACCCAAACCACATATCACCCCATTTAACACCAAACTGAAATTAACACAACATTACCCACTACTATCTATAATAAAAACATTACAGCCACAGATAATACTTCATCTCCTCCTAGTAATACCACGATGTGGAGATGTTCACCCCAATCCTGGACCGAATGACCTACCAAACTATACTCAGTCCCCCAAACCCCATGATCTATTCTTTGTTACAATTAATGCACAAAGCCTCTGTAACAAACTTACTGAATTCCAGTTTTGGCTACATCACCACTCACCTGACATAGTAGCAATAACTGAAACCTGGCTAAAAACACACATATCTGACACCGAAATCCTTCTACCAGTCTATAACATTCTTCGCAATGACAGAAACCAAAAAAAAAAAAGGAGGGGGTGTAGCCCTAGTCTATAAGGACTCTTTAACAATAAATAAACACCCAAAACCAGTACCTACTTTTAATAATATGGAAATCCTAATAACATCCCTCCATATAAACCCCAACAAACAACTCTGTATCATCACCATCTATATCCTCCCTGGTCAAAACATCCCCCACTTAGAAGACTTCCTATGTTGGATTAACCAAAATATCTCCAAGGAAACTATCATACTAGGGAGACACTAACATCAATTGGCAAAACCTAAGCTCCAAATCTCCTAATAATAGCATTAATCTCCATAGTTTCACACAACTTATCACAGAGCCTACACATGCACTAAACACCTAAGCCGAAGTTACACTAGATTGGATACTTGTATCCCACCCCCAGTACTACGCCAATATCAGTACCCTTTCAAATACACTAAGTAACTACCTACCCGCATTCACCTATAGAACCCAACTACAGATCCCCAAACCCTACACATATAAATCTAGTAGAGACCTTGCCAACTTTAACCAAAACATATTCATCAATACTCTGCAAGCTTAAAACTGGTCCTTACTAAAATCACTGCCCCTAGATGACACTGTACATTATTTCAACAATATCTTTCTTAATACATTAAATAGCCAAGCACCTGTTCGTATAAAGCTAACAAAATAAAACCATGCCCCCTGGTTAACTAAGTATACCAAACAATCCATCCTATTAAGAGACAAAGCCTGGAAAACCTGGAAAAAATGTAGACCTATAGAAAACGAACAAAACTTCAAAATGCTTAGAAATACTGCAAAAAAAACTTATCATTACTGGTAAGAAATCCTACTTCTCCTCACAACTATCTTTCCAAAGTAATAATCCAAAGAAATTCTGGAAATCTGTATCCTCCCTTCTTAACCCAGGCAACATTTAAACCCCCATCTCCCTCTCCAGACGAAGACCCTTACCAAATAGCACAAACATTTAACTCCCACTTCATTGAAACCATCTGTAAACTAATCAAAGATCCATACTCAAAAAACAACCCTAATATCAAAAATAACACACAAACAAACCCCATATCCACCCACCACTAAACACTCTACAGCCCCCTCAAACTGTATACCACCCAACCCACCCTTCTCACTACAACTTGTACCTATATCCCAAATTCAAAAACTCCTAACCAAACTAAAGCCCTGCTCACTCTCTGCTGTTACCCTACCACCAGAATACCTACAACTCACAGCCAGAGCCATAGCTTACCCTGTCGGTATTCTCATCAATCGTTCCGTCACTGAATCTTACGTTCCTCAGCTATGGAAAAAATCCATTATTACCCCACTACATAAAGGGGGAAATAATCATGATCTCTCAAACTACCGGCCAATCTCCATTCTCTCCCCACTGTCTAAAATCCTGGAAAAATGTACACAAACCCAACTACTAAATCACCCCATTAACAACAACCTCCTAGCTCCCACCCACCATGGCTTCCGTCCAAGTCATAGCACAACCACAGCTTTACTCTCCTTCACTGATACTGTAAATAAAGCACTTGATGCTGGCCTATCTACTTTTGCACTCCTGTTACTACCTCTATAGCACTCTCTACCTCTCTACTCCTGTTGGACCTATCAAAAGCTTTTGACACAGTATCATTGCAACACTTAGAGACACTTAGATCATTGCAACACTTAGAGACACTTGGATGCTCTCAAAGTGTGTTTACCTGGTTCTCCTCCTACCTGACTGATAGACAGCAGTCAGTCAGATGGTAAAACCAGCAATCAGAATACCTAGCTACTAACACAGGTGTTCCCCAAGGGTCCATTCTAGGACATTACTCTTTAATATATTTATTAATGATTTAAATAAAGCCACCCAACAAAGCATATGATTCAATATGCTGATGATTCAGTCATCATCTCCTCCTCCAACAATTTAACTAACCTCCAGACAATCACCCAAGATGTTTTTTTCCTCCGTAGAAACCTGGCTAAATGATGCCCAATTAATGCTGAACCCCCCAAAAACTAAACTACTATTATTCTCATCAAAAACCCCAGGCACAGAATTTAAGGTACTTTCACACAACAAAACTAAAATAGAACAGGTGAATTACGCAAAACATTTAGGAATATAAATTAATGATAAACTCTCCTTTGAACAACATATACTCAGTACAATAAACTCATTTCAAACTAGGCAAACTATACCGACATAAACTCTACCTTGACAAAGAAACTAAGATAAAACTAGGTAATACCTTGCTTATCCCAGGGTCTATATTATATCCTCGAACGCTTAAAAAACGAATGCTGATTGATCAAACTTATTTTTGGGAAACTGCAAAATATCGAAGCAGCAGAAACTCGAATTTTTTCGAAAGAATTCGGTTGTCCGTTTCTGTTGCTTCGGTATTTTCAGTGTTATGGTGGAAAGTTATCAGTTGGATTCAGGTAAGTGTGCGATTGTGTGGATGTGAGTGTTAGGGTGATTTAGGTGAGTTAGGGTTAGGGCTCAGGTTAGGTGTGTGTGCGATTGAGTGGACATGAGGGTTAGGGCAGATTCAAGTGAGTTAGGGTTAGGGAGCAGGTGAGGTGAGTGTGCGATAGTGACGGACCTTAGGGTTAGGGTTTGGGTTAAGGTAAGTGGGTAGTTAGCGGTGTGTGCATAGTTTAGTGTAGGGTTAGGTATCAGATTTTAGGTGTATGTGTGTGGGTTTCTGTTTGTTTGGTGTGTTTGTGTTGTGTGTATGTGTTTTGGATCAGCAATTTTTTTCCCTGGGAAAAAAATCGCTGATCTGACACTTCGAGATTGTAAGCTTTCACTTAAATTAGGTCGATCAATCAGCGTTCACTTTTTTAAGCGCTCGATGATATAATATAGACCCTTATCCCATCCGTCTTGTATGGAAGTCCCATCTTTACCAATGTCCACACATCCCTCTATCATAAGCTGGAATCTTGCTACTACAAAATATCAAAATTCGCCTTCAGCATACCCAACCGCTCTCATCACTGCAACGTTATCTCAAACCTGTCCTGGCTAGAATTTCACCACCACCTCTACTATACTCAGTTAACTTTTGCCCATAAGCTAATCTTCCAACCAAATAGATTTCCAGCACTCCAATCCATCCTACACACATACACCCCTACCCAAAACCTCCGCTCCCCAGACAGAACCCTACTTCATGTTGCCAAACCAAATAAGAGAGCAGGACAATGCCCATATTCTCATAACATTGCCAAACTATGGAGTAGCCTTCCCACAGCTATCACTCAGCTTGGCTCCCTAGTGGTCTTTAAAACAGCATTAAAAGCCTACGTTTTAAACAATCCAAGTTGTACCTGTGAACTACAGTGTAAACCCAAACCCCCCTTAACTTCAATAACATAAACTTCTCAACCCCATTGGATACCTCAATGTCAAACTGTATGACACTCATCCAAGTTCTATATTTTATAATATATATTAAACTATACTAGGGTCATAGATTACTTTCATGTGAATTGAATAAATGTAAATAAGTCTTCTGTAATTAGAATGTTTATATGTTAGTACCTCTTTGCATATCTCAATGTTTGCACTGTTTCTGTCTCAGTTTCTTTTATATACTAATAACTGTCTAATTATCTTATAACAGTGGATCTTTTTGTACTGTTTCTATACTGCTTACTCTGTATATTAATAACTGTGTAACATTTTATGTCTGTGGAGCTTTTCTCCCCGGGCCTCCACTGAAAATGGGTTCCTGACCCAGTGGACTTTCCCAGTCAACAAATGTCAATAAATAATAAATAAATAAATAATTTTTGTAATGTGGGAGGAAACCAGAGCACCCAGAGGAAGCCCACATGAATGCAGAGAGCATATACAGACTGTTTTTTACAAAACTGAAAGAAAAAAGTATGTTAACATCAAACAATAGGACACACTCTACCCCACTGTGTTGTTGTATCCATACTGCAACACTGTACAGTTCCATTAATTCATATGTTCATAAACTGTTACTAAGCTAATGACCCAAGGGGCTTTTCTAAGCCTAGCCAGGTTTTCCTGAAAGAATAATGATGTCCTGTATCCAAATAGGACATTGAGGACCAGGTATTTATAAGCTACCTCTGTCTCTAAGGGACATGGGTGTCAGGCCTGGTATAAATTTCCTATTCCCCATCCACTTGCCCAGGCTGTGCTTAGACTGGATAACAGACAAACTCAGCTTCACATGGATGGGAAGCCTGTTCCATAGGAGGGGAAATATCTGCAACACATATCTGTCTCTCCAGCATGTTTTGTTTATATCACAGGCAAAATTTGCATTCCTAGATCTTGCATTTCTGGTACTCTTTGACTTATGAACATGTAGGAGATTCATAAGTGTGGGGTTTGCAGATGCCTTGAAAGTCAGGCACAGATCATCAATCAATTATTTGTAAACTGGATTTGAACCCTGCAATACATCTGCCGTTTCTCCAAACTTAATGCAAAACAATGTTATTCAGAAAAATAAAGCCTACTACAGACTACCACATGCCTAGCCAATAACCAGAGGTCAGAATCAAACTCTGTACTTTCTATCTGTGATATACAGCCCTTCACCATTACGACAAACTCTAATAGTTGTTGGGATTGCAACTGGAAAAGAGGAGATAATATTCTAGTTGTGTTGCCTTGACTTTACTTTTTTGAAGATTTCATATTTTCCACTGACTGACTATAAGACACAATGCATCATATGATCGTAGGATCACAGGATATTCAAGGCAATCAGACCAAGGGACATGTGTGCCTTGAAAGTAACCACTTAGGCACTAACACCATTTTGAAAGAGGGTAGTTGTAAATTTAAGGGTACTCATCCATTTGTCCAAGCTACATTTGAACGATAACAAGGTATCACATTGCTTAACATGTAGGAGAAGCATATTGTAGAGCAGGCGCACTAGATGTGAACCTGCCCCTCCATCTTGTTTTATTTATTTCCTGATAAATGTTTAGGCCTGTACTGGCTGCACTGCTGTTTCACTTATCAAGAAAAAAGATGTCAGGGATAACAGTATCCCAAAGGGCTGGGTAAGTGATCAGATCTCCTCTCAGGATCCTGTAAGACACAGAGTACAGGGACAAGGTTTACATTCTCTCCTACTGAGATACATGCCGTAGGGTGCATTGCACTCTATAATGGATCTGGCTTGGGCAGAATAAAAGGGACCCCTGATTTCCTTGGGTTTAGAAGAGATGCCTTTGGCAATTTGTTGTGAAATTTACAAAGATTGCCCAATAATGGTTAAAACATGGTGATTAAAGCAGAGGGGGCTACTAACCTAGATATCTAATCCCTGTCTCACTTGAAAACAGGTAGTCATTGTTTGCTGTTTCCAGAAGGGTATGATACTGCATTCCTTAGCATTTTGTTTAACATATTTTTCTGTGTACCAGATATTGACTTGTATTAGTTAGTTTGAAGGGTACGTGTATTTTCAGAAGACTTGACAGCTACATCCAGAATGCAGTCATCATCAAATTTGGTTAACCAGAGATGATTGTTATCAGTTCTGAGGTCAAAGCAATAAATGCCTAACAGGAGGGTATTCAGCATAGATCCCTGGGAGACACCACTGTTTACTTTCTCTCCATTTGTGGATGTGTTACTTATTTGTACAATGTGCATTCTGCCCTTAAGCCACTTGGCTATCCATTGTATGACAAAGGGAATGATGTTTAAGGCCATTAGCTTATTTAACAATTACATCACATGATACAGTGCCAAATGTGTTGACAAGATGAACTAGGCATAAGGATATTATAATCACTGTAAAAAACACTTGTCTTAAAGAAGCTGAGAGGATTTATTAGGAGGCATAACCTATCATTTACAAAGACAATTGCTGTGGAATCTAATGAGATGTTTGGCATCATGATTAATGATGTTGGAAATAATGTGCTCCAGGCTCATGAGGATGATGGGCTTGTAAATACCAGGGTCAGTGGTGGGGCCGCCCTTGTAGACGGGGATGCATGGAGTGTGTATATTAGGGTGCTTTCACTGATGTTGCATCTTAAGAGTTCTTGGAAGATTGGGTAAGGAATTATCTAACAACACCAGCATAAGACAATATTGTGTTGTCAGTAAAGGGAGGTTTTATATATATGGGTGGTGGTGTGACCATGATCCTCGCTGAGAGCTGTAGACTAGGAGAGGGTGACCTCCTGATCCAGTAGATCTTTACATTTTCACAGATAAAGGCTACTAAGCAAGCAGAATGCCAGGTGTGCAGAATGACAACCAATAACCAAAAAATGCACACAAAAGATGTTACTCCAAGTAACCAATCCAATGTAGACCACAATTCTTTATCAGTAAATAAAAAATAATCAGTCAGTAACTGATTTTTACTTACCAATAAAGAAGTGAGGTCTACATAAACTCTACTAGGTTGAGCAGGAGTTCATTTTCATTGTCCATGAGGCAGCTCTTACACACTGGCGCTGCCATATACCAAGTGCTAAACGGCTGCTGATGGAAAGGCAGTATCGTTCTGCCCTTTCATGGTATCCAGTGCTATTGCGTGATAAACCTCAATGGGGAATATGGAGTGATAAACCTCATGGCAAATAAAGAGGCACTGAATGAGTATTAACACAGAGAGAAATTTGATGCGGGATAAGGAGGGACTGGGAAGTAAAACACAAGAGAAGGTTGAGGAAAGAGTAGCAATGGAAAATGCATACAAGGGTTGAAGGACAGAGTCTCTCAAACTACTTAGGACAGCAATGTGCAGTCTAGTGCAGACAGTAGCAGCAGAGTGCTGATCCATATAAATGTATTAGGCCTTAAGCACAATCATCCCTACAACCTAATAAATGGAGCAAGATTTTTTTTTCTGTGCTGACTTAGGGATAAATTTACATCCTATTCAGCTACACCCTCTGGATCAGTGGCTTCAGCCCCACTCAATGCAGTAAACAGCAAGCAAGCAAGAGAACAAAAAGAAATAATCAAAAACAACTCTAAATTGCAGCCAATAGTGCCCATCTACCAAGAATCAGCAACAGTTAGTCTAGCCTCACTAGGACAACGACTAATCTTCTGAGGCCCTCACAGCTGTCCAAAACAAGCTGTTTTCATATTAGTTATAAACACAGTGCAGTGAGTTAAAAAGTGGAAAAATATTTAGAACAGTTAGAAATGGATCTCAGCAAGGTTACTTAACAAGCAGTATAAAACTAAATTACTTTATAACTGGTAGAGGATTCCTGCTGATTTTCAGGCCGGAAGAAAAATAGGGGGTGGAAAGTGTTGAAGGTATCAGGAAAACAATTTTAATTATTTTCATTTAGTATGGCCCTGCCCCTTATTGAGGGCATTTGGGTCACAACAAGATGGGATCTACCAATAAAGCACTTCCCATAATTTTGGGTATTGGGCCTTTGCAGCCCTATTTAACTTCACCCCCAACAAGGTTCTATTGGATTAGAAATGTAATTTTTACTGTGTTGACCATTGTTTTCCAAGCGTGGAAATTCTCTTTGAGAACTGGCAGTCTAAGAATCATGTAATGAGCTACAGTCTCAAGACATGATCTAATAATCATTTAGACATGAAACCGTGGTCAGAATACCACAGTATTCTTTCATATCTAAGTACTAAGTCTACTGAGATGGGATGTTAGCTAGCTATGAAAACAAAATCACCACTGATTCTAGGGACAACAACAAAGCGTTCTATAGCTATGTCAAGAATCTCAATGGCAACACCCAGATCTGCTCTGAGTTACAGCACAATGGCACGAAAAGTACAGAACCAACTGATATTGCCAAAATCCTGGCAGATAGGTTCAGTGCTAACTTTACATTCCTCTCACCCCTAAAGGTCCCATATCTATAAAGGAAGAATGCAGAGTCCCTGTAATCACAACTATGTGGGTAAAAGCTGCACTCTCTAAAGCCAAAAACACAGCATCCATGGGACCGGACAACATCCCAGGCTGCATTTTACATGAACTTTAGAATGAACTAGCTCCCCACCTAAGCACCATGTTCAATCATAGCCTCACATCAGGCTTTGTGCCAAGTGAATGGAGCACAGCAACAGTTATCCCACTCCACAAAGGGGGAGCCACCACTGATCCCAGGAACTATCGCCCTATTAGCCTGATGAGCCTGGTCTGTAAGGCCACGGAATGTATCATCATGGAACTCATAAACAAAGACATTGGTAACCTCCAAACTCTGGACCCCACCCAGTTCGGGTTTGTGAAAGGCAGATCATGCCTCCTGAACCTAATAGACTTCTTTCAGGCAGAGCCAAAGCCATAGACGAGGGTAAGGTGGCTCACACAGCCTATCTTGACCTTGCCAAGGCTTTTGACACCATCCCCCATTCTGGAATTATAGCTAAACTCACTAAACTAGGTATAAATCCCTACATCACAAGATGGGTTGCCAACTGGCTCACTGACAGAACCCACACTGTAAAAGTTGCAGACTCCAAATCTGACTTCAACCTAGTGACAAGTGAAGTATGACAGGGTTCAGTCCTGGGACCTCTCCTGTTTGGTATCACAGAAGGCCTTTGGCTAACAAAGTTCGCAGATGACTGCAAACTTGGAGCCATAGTCGGGTCCCCAAATGATTGTATACATCCTACAGAAGGGCCTCACTGAGACAGATGCCTGGTGTCAGAGCCATGACCTCAAGCTCAATGCCAAAAAGTGCATTGTCATCCCCTTTGGTAAAAACTCTGTACCACCACTAGAAAGTAGTAAACCACAGAATAAAACCAGAAGGATGTGAACAATTCAAAAGGACACCAAAATTTATTGACAATGTGTTATGCGCTTTCATCTCCAGTACAGAGACTTCCTCAGAACATTTGGTGTCATCCCCTTTGGTAAAAACTCTGTACCCATGAACTACCACATAGGCGGCAATATACTTAATGCCAAATGTGTGATAAGAGACCTTGGGGCCCAGGTGGACAGTAGTCTCCCCTTTGATAATCACATCACCACAGTAGTCAGGAAATCCTTCTATGTGGCACACCTCATCACAAAAGGGTTCTCATCCAGGAAAAAAGAGGTAATTGTTCCCCTCTACTCGACACTATTAGACCCATTATAGAGTACAATGCCCCTTTTGGAATGTACCTCACAAGACATCTGCAGCAGCTGGAAAGGCCACAGAAGTACCTCACAAAGAGGATTACTGGCCTCAAACAGATGCTTTACACTGACCGTATCAAAAACTCCAGCTTTACATATTGCCTACTCCGAGGTGATCTCTGCCTAACATATAAAGCTATGTCAGATCCAGAGCTGTTGGACATGCTACACCTAAAGAAATTCCAATCCTTCTGAGCTACATGCTCTAGGGACCTAAACCTTGTCACCACAATAAACAGGACATGCTGGAGGGATAGATTCCTGTCCCAGAGACTTCTCATACTCTGGAACAAGCTACCCATCTTTGTCAAACAAAGTTCCTCATTAGCACTCTTCAAGAAAAATCTTGATGAGTGGACAGGAAATAAGAAACACACCCTGGGGATCACTTCTGTGGCTCTGCTTGACAGGGGCACAGGAAAATAAGTTTCTTGGGTGGAGTAAGCCAGGGAAGCTTGTTGGCTAGGCTTACTTAGGCCCTTGGGCCGATAGCCTAGTACCTACCGATGAACCTATAAACCTATAAGCACCTAAACTCTAACACTAAAACTCCTACTCAGTTCCCAGCCTGAGTCCTTGCTCCTTTACCCTAAACTGTCACTGCCCACTCTCTAAACCTAAGGTCCCCAGTTGCTTTCAAAACCTAAAACTCCACCCCCTCACTCTCTAAACCTAAATTCGCAGAACTCTCCCTAACCCTAAAACTCCCTTCCTAATCCCTAAGCCTCCTCTTCTGCTCTAAAAGACTAAAATCTCCTTCCTACTCCCTCCCTAGGACTGCTTTCCCAAACTCATATTCAAGTTTGAGAGCAAGAAGTAACCCACAAAAGCTAGAAGGTACATGAATTCCCTAGCTTATAGACAGTGGTTTTTGAATGCTTGGGACTCAAGCACCTGTAGTGAACCCTCAAAATCTAGATAAATACACAAATAAATATAAAATGTATACTTGCGCTTCCATTATTTTCATTTTGTGTGTGTGTGTGTGTGTGTGTGTGTGTGTGTGTGTGTGTCCATGTTTGTGTATACGTGCATCCATGTGTGACTATATACATATGTTCACACACACACATACACACACACATACACTCACACACGCGCGCACACACACACACACACACACACACACACACACACACACACACACACACACACACACACACACACACACACACACACACGTGTGCACACACACACACACACACACACACACACACACACACACACACACACACACACACACACACACACACACACACACACACACATATACACACACACACACACACACACACACACACACACACACACACACACACACACACACACACACACACACACTCACAACATGTATATGACAGTTGTATACTTTAGCAGCTGAGAGCAGCAAGATCAACAAAAATGGCCATTCAAAAAAACATTGAAAGCAACAAATAAATAAATAAAACAAAACAGTCTATTTTTTTGCACTGGCCAATCCCCCCCCCCCCCCCCATACACACACCTTCCTAAAATTAATTACATCATGCAACCTCTCCGATCCTCACAGTTTGCGTTCTCTCACCGAAACAAAGCTGTCAATTTTTGATCAGCTGATTTCCCATTGGCTGTGCTGGCTTTTTCAAGTACCACACCATTCGACCACCTTAATGACACCCACCTCTCTCTCTATAAACATATATATATATATATATATATATATATATATATATATATATATATATATATATATATATATATATGGATTTGTATCACTTCACTGAAAGACCATTTCACTGAGACCAAATCACCTAAAGTTCATTTCACCTAAAACTCATTTCACTGACAAGTAGTATGTGAGATGGTCTTTCAGTAAAGTGATACAAATCTATATATATATATATATATATATATATATATATATATATGTATATATATATATATATATATAAAACAATGACAATAGCTAAATGAATTATATTCAGAAATCAAAATGCATACTGTAAGCACTTTCATCCCCAATCAAAGGTCTTGATCAGACTTTTTCCACTTTTTGACAATAAATGTAGTTCAGATGTCAGATGTATTAGTATAAAGAAGGATATATATGAAATGCCAATCACAACAGTGAAGAATAGAAGAACAATTATGATTTCAATAATCATTGCAGAAAACTTCTAACAGAAAGTGACAGTAGAGTATTTACTAATAAATATGTATATTAAAAAAGGATATAAACTAAGGTCAGGAGCAGGCTGGCACTCACCTCTTATGTAGAGTCCTGCTTAGCATTAATATTCGTAGTAGTAAAGTATTTTTTGTCAGTGACAACCACAGACACAATTACAAAGAGGAAATTAGTACACATAACTTACACAGATTTGTGTTATAAAACAGTGCAGAGTGGAAGAACAGACTTGTCCAACTCATCGCTCTAGGACTATAATACAACCTAACTATTGGCTTCTACGTGAGCTGGTAGAATAAAGTTCATGCTTTTGTCCTGGCCCTGGCTATAAGGCATTATGGGGCACTGTATCCCATAATTCATAGTATTGAGATAAAAACATAAAAATTATTATGCCAGCTTATTGGGATGTTAGCAGGCAGTGAGCTGAAACTAAATGGCGGCTTTGGTTCTAATTGGAGTGTTTTACAGTAAAAGGAACACTGTGGTCAGATTGCTGATGACATATTTTTGAAGTGATTTTTGTTTTAAATTCCTACCAGTAGTAACAGTATACACTTATTAAGGTAATTGTGGCAGTAGTGGTGAAAAGAGCTACAGCAGAAAGTTGAAGTACATTATTGCAGTCATTGTTTCTGCTACTTCTTTATGATCACACTTTGCAGGTAATCACAGGAGTATCTGTATTTTTGAGGGGAAAATCTGTGGATGATGAAGTGAGCTCTGCAAGTGAAAGCAAATGGCAAGTGCTTGCTGTATGAGACTGAAGTGAAATAAGTTACTGTGGCTATTTTTATTTTCAATTTCCTCATAATCTAAAATCAGAGTACTTAACAGAAGGCATATATCCTTTTTATCCTTTTGGAAGACAGAGGGGCAGAGTATATGTGCAAGAATAGGCAATTACATGATCACTGTTAAATGATTATTATTTTTTAAAAAAGAAACATCTTTATTGAATTATCACTTATGACATAGGCAATCATCCATTGATATAAATGAAAACAAACCATATTAACATATTTTCAGATGCAAACATTATACATCACATATAATCTTCTATACAGTCAGTGTCGATCGAGCATTACATAGCTCATTTAATTCCTACCTTCTCTTAAACCTCATTCCTTTGACAAAACATTGTTCAGCATGGATTTTCCCACACTTTCCATTTTTTCTATGTAATTTGCTCCTACCCTTTTCTATAGATTTTACTTCCAGTTCTTTTATCCCTGTGGCTTGTTGGAGGGGGGGGGTACTGTGTGTATCTATGAGCAGCCAGTTGAAATACATAGTTATGGCAATTACAGCTGTGGTCTTTATTTCTTTCCATTTCCTTACAATCCTCAGAGTTGTACAGAGATGCTGGATATGCTCTGTGGAAAGGGATGAGGAAGCATGCTGCTTGTGACAGGACAGATCAGTTATATGCCTGAAACAGGGTGAAGGGGGTGGCTGTGTGGGGGTACAATCATCAGATACTAATGGTGTGTGAGTGCAGCACTGGCAAGAACACTGTGTATTCATAAATGAATGCCAGTACAGCATTCGTTGTAATTGCTGAAGTTTTCAGTGTGTGTTTGTTAACTTAAGCAAGCTGTTTTCTGGTCTTCAACTCTAACATGATTTTTTTGTTTTTGTTCTTCACCTTGGAGTCAAGGGGCACCAGCTGTCCAGGGGCAACAGATGATCTAGCTAGGGTTTTGCTGAAGAATGATAATTTATATGACTTGGGGTAGGGTATGTGTCTGACAGCAATATGCTGACATACATTTCTGTGGCTATTTTGCTTTTTAATTTCTTAATGATACATCTAAAGTGTACAGAATGTGACTATTCTGTATTAAAAGACATGCTTTGTATGAAGGCAAAGGTCAGGTTCATGACCAGTGTTAAACAACCACTAATATAGCTTTGTGTGGGTTAGTATATAACTCTGAGAGCAATGGATAGACGTTTATTACTATGTATATCAAATTTCTTTATAGTCAGAGTGGTAGTCATTTCAGAAGGGGCACATTTCACTGGGAGAGTAACTTTTTTGTTATAATTTCACATCCTCAGAGATGTATTTTTAGTCACTGGGGAAAATAGGTCATTCATAAATGTATTTGTTTTAATAACATAAAACTAAAATCAGTAATTTTGTGTCCATGAACATGATATCTTCAAGCATCTGAAACGATATATAAAAAAAGAAAGTAAAGGGGAAAGTCTTATTGGAAATTTTGTTTTGGTACTCAGAAGTCTATCTGTATCTGTTGTAATTTTGCTGCATCAAGTACATTATAAAACTAATTATCCAGGATTATTGTGTTTTGGTTATCAGTGCCAAGAAACTTTCTTTTTTGGTCATCAGCTCATAGAAAGTCATGGGCAATATTATGCCAGGCAGCTGCATCCTGTAATGTTATGGTGGTAGCCATGTATTTGGGCCTTTGCAAAACAGTGTCTCCTCTTGAGCTTTGTATACATTACCAAGGTTTGTGGGAAGACAGTGCTGCAGTGAGATGACCTGCTACACCACCAAGCACACCACAACAACTGATCCTGCTCCCTGCAACACTAAACAGCATTATAATTACATGGCATGTTTGTAATGCTTAGTGAGGCCTGTCTGATGCATTAATGTATTCTTTATGAATCGCAACCCAGAATAACCAGTTCCAGCAAACAGAGAAAACAAAAAAGGCATTCACAAGTAAAACAACAGGAGGTCTTAAAACACATGAGAAATGGTGTGGCAAATAGAGCTCTACAGCTAGGGATACATATTGTGTGTCAAGAAGCACAAAGCAACAAGTTTGTGCATTGAAGAGCACTGCCACTTGAATTTAGTGTTATATTGCCCGGTCAAGTCCCTAGTCTCCAAAGCATCCTCACTTGTCCTCTTTTAACTCCCCATGCATCACACACTTGTAGCTCTCCTAATAAAGGACCCGGCATCATGGATATGCACCTTCCCAACTTCTCCACAGTCTGGTTGGTGAATATTGGTATATAGGAACAATGTAGCAATTGTCTCACGTTCACTGACAACCATTTAATCCTTAAAGAAACAGAGATGTATATACAGAATGTCACTGGAGGCAAAGCTGTCATGTACAAGTACACAATAAAAATCAGGTTGTCAAAAACACACTTGCCACACCCACCACACAAAGTACTCACCTCACACATAGACTAATTTATGTTGCGGCACTTAAATGCAATCTTTCTATCCCTCAAAGACCTACTAGATACTCCACCTACAAAAATTATCCTCAGCAAACAACAAATACTCAGCAAAAGCAACACTTAACAGTACTCATACATCCACACCCAGTGGAGCCTCAACTACAAAGACAATAAGTCAAGCCAACACACTTCCCAGGACTCTATTTGTAGGGGTCTCCATTGTGCGGTATACTGATGCTCCATTCTCCAGGCTTGACAAAGACTAAATAATGGCCAATTGCTTATCAAGAGTCAGGACCTGGTAAGTTGCACACGCACTTCAGTCGTTGCACCGTAGATACCAATATGACTCAGTCATAGTCCATGTAGGTAAGGACAGAGACGTCCCTCCCTAGACTATATGACAAAGACATTAGGGAGCTCTTAGACTATGTGTCACAGGCTGGTCAGCATTCTACCTTTACCAAGGATGATGACATGATATGAACAAAAAAATATTGGCTTTAATAATTGGATTAGTCTCTAGAAACTTTTTAAGGGGATGCAATATTTGTCAGCATGGGATGAAATGGTTAACAAACCACAATACTTTGGCACATATCCCCTCTAGGTTTTCAAATATTGGCTAAACATTGTCCAACCTGACAGAGCCTTTTTATGCAATGTCAAAGTGATCAACTTTCCAATATAGCAAAAACAATTCATGTGAATCTAAAGGTGTTACTGTTCAATGCCAGGAGTTTAAACAAGAAGCTCCCCTCTCACCAAGTTTTCTTCACCCTGAAAATGCAGACATCTGTGCAGTAACCAAGACATGATTTAAATCTGCACAGCATACCCTGGCATTGCAAGGTTTCAGTGCCTTCCACACATTTAGACCAGCAACTGCACAAACAGGAACTAAAGGTGTGTCTCGATCTACGTAAGTAACAAGCAGGTTGGATAAACAGAATGTGCTAGAGTTTCTCTACTTACCGATTGTCATAGACAAAATCCTATATAATATACTAGCAAGCTTAAGGTCACCCTCAATGTCCCAGGAAACCCATAGCTCATACTTAGACCTACTGGAGACACCATCCAACCAAATATGATATTAATGGGTAATTTTAAATACACCCTCTATAGGCTAGAAATCCTACACAACCCCAAATTTGCAGGCACAGAGATTCCTGGACTTTTTAAACACATATACCCTAGATCAGATAGTGCATACCCCCACTAAAGGTACAAACATATTGAACCTGGTACTCACAAATATGGGAAAACACTGTACCCCACCCAGTGTCATGTCCTCTCTCTTAAGTTCAGTTCACAAAATGACCTCCTTTGAAATAAAAATCAATTCTGCAACCCCAGTAATCCCTGTAACAGCTAGGAACTATTCCAGGGCAAACTGCCTTTTATTAAGTAATAACCTCTCAAAATTCCAAGCCCAAATAACACAGCAGTCTATACAAAATTGTTCACAGAAACTCTGTCCAGCCATGTTAATGGTAGCATACAGACTGTTATACCAGAAGTGAGTCCAAAACAAACTCTAAATATAAAATACTCTGGCAGAATTCAAAATTAAACAGGTTTGTACAACAAAAGAAAAAAGTTACAGCTAAAATTAGGAATAGTAACACCCTAAAAATAAGATAAAAAGCTTTCTCATAAAACTAAATAGAAAGCTAAGACAGATAATTAAGTCCAAGAAAGCTAGTTTTGAGGTAAAGGTAGCTTTTTAGTCCAAGGACAACCCTAAGTCCTTTATATCTGAAACCTCAAAAGCAGCTCACAAAAGTGTGCAGAACTGGTGGTAAAGTGAGCCATGTTCATACAGCCAGGAGATATAGAAAATCTGCTGGCAGACAAATTCAGCTCTAACTTTACTCTTCACTCACCCCCAGCCACCTGCCAGGAAATTCCATCTAACATAACCCCCCAAACATCAATAGGGAGCAGATTCTAGCTGTGCTCTTTAAGGCCAAGAACGCAGCTTTGATGGGCCCTGATAATATCTCAGGGTGCCTCCTAAATAGCCTGAAATATGACCTCTCAGGGCTTCAGCTATAGTCTCTGAACAGGTTTTGTGCCACATGAATGGAGAACTGCAACAGTCATCCATCAGCACAAGGGCAGACCATCAACAGATCCTGGGAACTACAGACAATTTAGTTTGACTAGTCTCATATGGAAAGAATTATCATGGAAATTATTAAAAATGACACAAGAAGCCTTCAGACATTGGACTCTACCCAGTATGGTTTCATCAACTTCTTTGAGAATGCCAACAATGCAATGGATGATTGCAAAATGATGCATACTGCCTACATTTATCTGGCTAAGGCATTTGATACAGTACCCCAGGCATTGTAAACAAATGACAGAATTAGGGATAAACCCCTATGTAGCATGATGGATAGCCACCTGGCTTACTAACAGTACCCAAGAAGTTAGGATCAGAGAGATCACCTCCACAAAGTGATCACACGCTAGCACAGTACCCCCAGGGATCTGTACTGGGTCTGCTCCTCTTTGGTATCTACTTCTCAGATGTCAAGTCCAATGTCAAGAGCCTCTGGCTGACAAAGTTTGCAGATGATTGCAAATTAGGTGCAGTCACAGAATCCCCTCAAGATACTAACATCTTACAGGAAATTCTAATGCAAACAAGTGAGTGGTGCTAAACCCATGGCTTAAAACTCATTGCGAAGAAATACATTATAGTACCTTTTGAGAAGTTGGCCATTCTGGGAAACTACCTTGTTAATAAAACACACTTAAGAGTAGCCTCAGTATTCAGGGATGTGTAGACACACATAGATATTAACCTGGCCTTCAACCAACATGTGCCATAGCTAGTAAGAAAGTCATTCTATATCATTCAGCTTATAAGTAAGAACATGGTGTGTATCTGACCAGGTACATGCATTAGCTGAAACATCCACAGAAGTTCCTCACAAAAAGAATACATGGCATCAATATAATATCCTATACAGATCTCCTCAAAGCCTATACTCTGTACAGTATATACTCAAACTATATACTCTGTTTCCTACAGACTGCTGAGAGATGATCTATGCCTGACATACAAGGTATCCTTAGATCCTGCTTTCATGGACCTTTTGCATATCAGCAGAATGAACAGCATCAGAACTATGAGATCTAAGAACCTCAAATTTGCTTATGACATAAATAGGACATGTTGGAGGGACAGGTATGGATCTCAGAGAATTCCGATTCTCTGGAGCAGACTTCCCATCAATGTGAAGCAGAGCTCTTCCCAAACCTTATTCAAGAGTAGTCTGGACCAGTGGATGGGAAATAGAAATTCACCCCAGGTCTAGCATCTATGTCTCTGATGGACAGAGGCAGCAAATACATCATGTCCTAGCTAACCTATACCCTTTAGAATAACTTCTAAGGCAAAAGAACACATGAGATAAATTTGCATTGTGTGGCTAGGTTTATAAAGGCCCTAGTGATCATTAGCCTAGTATATGAACCTATGAACATGAGAATGTAAAGAGTTATATTAAATGGCATTATCTGTAGGAAAAATGGAAAGAAAATAGAAGTTAAAAAAAAACAAGCAGTAGCCTGAGTATCAAAAGGAACAAAAAAGGGGAGATCTGACCAAACGTCTTTAATAGATTAATTAGTTATTCAGAAATAACCAGTTCCAGCAACCTGGTAACAGAGAGAGGCACTGACAAGAACACTGTAAGTGCAAAGACTTCATCAGCACCAGAAACATGGTATCCTCCCAACCAACAACAGCATTAGAAAATATAATAGACCTAACAGTGTCAGTGTTGAAACAGGTAGCACACTCACGTCTGGTGCCAAAACCTGTGGGTTCGCACTCCCGGCAGATGGAGTGCTGACACTGCAGTGCAACATAAGGGGTTTGCTGCACTCCACAATGTGTTGTCTTTAGGATGAGATGTTAAACCGAGGCTCTATTAGCCTGAGGTGGAGGAAGCTCAGGTGGATGAAGAAGATCCCATTCACTTATCAATAGGAGCAGGGCTGCTTTAACATTCACATTCATTTTATATCATATAAAAAATGAAATCAATTATTTCCACACTCATTTTTTTTTAACATTCAAACTGAAAAGTTTTTACAAGTTATTAACACAAAAGGATGGATCTAAACAGTTCTATTTCTTTCATTTTTTATATATACCTTTTATCCCTACCCTTTCTTCTACAGCCATCCCCTTATTTCAGCTAATACATCATTCCCTTCCATTATCTTGTTATATAATTCTCACATCTTGTTTTTCCACAGCAACCATTTTGTCACAAACTGTGCTTCATCACATTTACCAATATCACATTCCTTTACTTTATCATATTTTCCATACAATATCATATTCATATTTATACATTTCAAACATTCCCATCTGTATTAATTTTTAAACTTTTCCCAAAATTCTTTATTTTTTTTCAGTCAAAAAAATGTTTTGTTGTTTCTTCTTCACTACAGTCAATGCATTTTCTTGCCTGTTTCACCTTATAGTTTATTTTCACCAGTAACTTGTGTAATAACATTCACCATCATCATCATTAGCCCCCTTTTTTCCATTTTTATACATGATGTTGGGGTGTCATGTTAACTGTTGCCATCTCTGTCAATTCAATGCTACAGTTCTGCCTTCTTCAACATTCATGCCTGACTGTCACAGATCTTCTCTCACACAATCCATCCACTGCTTTGCTGGACACCCTCATTTCCTCTCACCTTCTTCCTGTTTGTCCCAAATCATCTTCAACAGATTGTATTCTGCTTTTCTGCACATGTGCCTGAATCCCTGTAATATGTTCTGTTTGATCTTTTATGCAATCGGAGCTATTTTGGCTTCTGCTCTTGCATCCTCATTCCTTTGTCTGTCCCACAGTGTGCAACCTACCTACGTTCTCAGGTACTTCATTTCCATCACCTCTAGCTTCATCACCTGCTCTGCCTTTACTGCCCAGGTTTCTGTACCATACAGTAGTACTCATTAATGATTGCACCATTGTTTTGTACACCTTACTTTTCAGTTTCTTTGGCATTCTTCTGTCATGATACTATGCCAGCTGATTCTAGCTTTGACCTCTTCATTCAGGCTCCTCTTCTCCTTAACCACCCTTCCCAGATACATGAAGCTGTTAACATGTTCCACTATCTTCCCTTTTATCTCAAATCTCAGCTTCTTCTGATTTACCCAATTTGATGTCATTACCACTGTCTTATCTGTACTTAGTTTCATCCCATTTTGTAGTTTTGCATTCTATTTCAGTATCCTAGTTCTTGCTCAGAGTCTGCTTCTTGCTCAGAGTCTGCCTGTAATGCCATACCATCTGCATACAACTGTGTTGATCTGTCCCCTCTCACCTGTTTGCTAATGTAGTCCATCACCAATGTGAACAGCAGTGGGTTCAGAGCTGAACCCTGATGTATACCCCAAGCCCCATCCTGTCAGTGAACCCAGAGCTAGCCCAGGTAACCTGGGCTGAACAACTGGACACTGGACAGCCAGTAACTTATTGACTCAGGGCTGCTAGGCTTTATGGTGGGCACACACTTGTCAATAGGGGCATATATACCCCTCCTACCATTAGGATAGTTCCCTGGCATAGCCTGGCTTTGTCCTCAACCCACATATCAGTGGTAACTACCCATGTCCACATGACTAGATCACCTAGATACATATTTTACACTGTCGGGTGGCTAGCCCTACCATAGCAAGTAGTCTGTGATCTGTGTTTTCCTATCTTGAAGATACTAAACACCGCAGTAGATGCCCAAAGTGGTTGGTCTGTCCAACACTTCCCCCTGTAAGGCACCATGTAGAGTTTGTGCTACAGCCACAGCTCCATTCAATGGTGAGTTCAAGATGGAAACACTCAGCATGCTTTTCAGAGTTTGGAGGAACCCACAGAGACACAGGGATAACATACAAACTCCAAACAGGCATCGGCTGGAAGTCAGGATCAAATCTTGTCCCTTGTGCTTGGGAAATGCTTCATAAAAAACTTTCAAACACTTTCTTCTTTCTTTTATTGCCTTTTTTCATCGTCCTTTAATTCCTTTCCTAAAATCATATTATACCATTATTTTTTTTCCCATCAACTTCACCTACTTATAACTGCCATCAGATTAACTTCCTCCACTGTCTCCTGACCCTATTCTTCTCACTCACACAAACTAGCTATTCCTTTTCTACTAACATTTTTGTCTGTAAAACCATCTGAAAGTTCAAATAGTGCTCAATGTTACTTACCTACTGTTTTTGGTTGTATGTATATCCATACATGATATGTTAGCTTAGAATACTTTTTCCTTACTCTTAAGCTAAAATGTATTTACTAGTATTCTCTTAGCTAAAATGTATTTACTAGTTAAATTTGTTAAATCTTAGTAATGTACTTATGTTATCGTGATCTTTTTTCTGGAATGTGGAGCTTTTCTCCCCGGGCCTCCACTGAAAATGGACATGTATCCAGTTGCACTAGCCCAGCCAAAAAATGTAAAATAAATAAATAAATAAAATAAAAATGAAGACCTTAACAATTATGCCAACTGGTCTCATCTGTACTTGTCTAATACAATTCTCCACAACAAATTCTCTGCTTCATAAAAAACTTCAAACACTTTCTTCTTTCTTTTATTGCCTTTTTTCATCGTCCTTTAATTCCTTTCCTAAAATCATATTATACCATTATTTTTTTTCCCATCAACTTCACCTACTTATAACTGCCATCATTTCATTATTTGTCATATTCTTTTTTTTCAGTCCTGACCCTTTTTTCTTTTCTTTTCCTTGTTTTGTCTTCCCATTTTTATAGTTTCCATATAGCATCTTACTTATCATTTTTTGTCTTTCTTTTACCTTTTTATTACTCAAAATGAATGTATAGACGCTAAGTGCACCACTGGATTTTTTAAATTCAAACTCTCGTCTTCTTTTTTAATATAAATTATCCTTTTTTCACAGAATTCAGCCTTGAGCCCCAGATAAAGCTCAGAAAACACTCTTTTTCCCATTTGATTGGAAAACATATATATTGCCTCTAAATATGCTATTTTTATTATACGTAAGTATTCAGCATGCGTGTCTTTTTCTGAATTGACTAGAAAACACTTTTCCACTAAGCAAACATTTTTTTTATTTATTCAAGTATCTCTCTCCATTAATTTATTACACTCTTTTACTCCCCAAATGTCACTCCCAAGATATTTACTTGCTTTCTTGTGAAATATATTCCATTTATTTTTATTTTTATCTCACCAAATCCCTTACATTTTTCATTTTGTTTAACTGCAGGCCAGCTTTTTTTCACAGCTTTTCGATCCTTATTACAACCGCACTTGTCCATCCTTTGTTTTTTGTTGCTAGAACCAAATCATTTGATTATGTCATACATATTGGTAATGTGACATTTCCTTCCATATCACTTCTTGCCTCCCTCACTTCATACATGCATGTCTGTACTATTGCATTCATTACTAACACAAATCCTCCAAAAGGGCCTCATAGAAACAGACAACTGGTGCCAGAGCCATGGCCTCAAGCTAAATGCCAAAAAGTGTATAGTCATCCCCTTTGGCAAAAACAAAGTGCCCACAAATTACCACATAGGTGGTAATCCATTAAGTACAGAAGAAGTAATTAGGGACCTGGGGACCCAAGTTGATAGCAATCTCTCATTTGACAACCACGTGGCCAAAGTGGTTAGAAAAACATTTTATATAGCCCACCTAATCATGAAGGGATTCACATCTAGATCAGGGGACGTCATCGTGCCTCTTTACTCATCCCTCATCAGGCCCATAATTGAGTACAATGCCCTTTTGGGATGTACCTTACCAGACACCTGCAGCAACTGGAAAGACCCCAAAAGTACCTCACCAAGAGGATCAAAGTGCTCAAACAGATGCCATATGCTGCCCGGTTAAAGAAACTCCAGCTCTACTCAGTGGCATACCGCCTGTTCAGAGGCGATCTGTGCCTGACGTATAAAGACATGTCCAACCCGGAATTAATGGACATGCTGCACCTCAGAAAATCCAAATCCCATCGAGCTACGCCGAGAGACTTGAACCTCAGCACTGAAATAAATAGGACATGCTAGAGGGACAGATTCATAACCCAGAGGCTCCCTTCACTCTGGAATAAAATCCCAGTCCAGGTTAGGCAGAGTCCCTCATTGACTCTCTTCAAGAGGAATCTTGATGAGTGGATGAGAGATCGTAGGTTTACCCCGGGTATCACTTCTGTGTCACTGTTAGACAGAGGCACAGTATACTAACCTCGAAAAAGGGCATAGCAAAATTAATTTAAAATGGGTGGCGAAAGCCAAATACACTCTGGCTAGGCTTATAAATGCCCTAGGGCAGATAGCCTAGTATGAACCTATGAACCTATGAAATAGCATGTCTTGTAATACTTATTGTTTTCCCATCTATCCATTTATTATAACTTGTACCCATACATTTTTACAACCTTTCTTTATCATATTAATAGTTTTCTTTATGCCATATGTCTCTAAAATCTGTCACATTGCTTCATGGCTAACTATATCAAATGGTTTAGCTAAGTCACATGCTATCAGTCTTACTTCTTTATTTTCTTTCAGTATCATCTCTACTACTTCTTTCACTATAATTAACATTTATTTCACTCTCCTATTCTCCTATTACCTCATCCAAAACTTTCTCATTATTTTCATAAATAGTTTATAGTCAGTATTCCTAGCATTTTCATTATAATTAATGTTTATTTCATCTCTCCTCCATTTATACCATAAATCCCATCTGCTACTAACTCATCCAATATTTTCTCCATCCCTTTTTTGTAGTCCAGTTTTTATAAAATGTTCTCATTGTCATATGATCTTTTCATAATATTTCTTTCTTTCTCAATTGTCATTTATTCTTCCTTTTTGAACTCTGCAGTTAATTTCTTTATCCCCTTTCCTTCCTTGATTTCACTGTCTTTCCCTGTTCTAGCCCATACCATTCTATTATCTGTACCCGTTATTTCTTTCATGTCTTTAGAAAAAAATTATATAATCAATTTCAGTATTAAAGGATCCCCTTTTATATGTCCTTTCTCTATTCTCTCCTACTTTTAAATCCCCAGATTTTATTAAATCCCTTAACATCTTAATATCCTGTGTTATTTTTCCTTTTTCTTTCCTCAGGTTACATTTAAAATTTCCTTCTATCACTGCTAGCATATTTACTAACATAATTACATTGATTTCTTTAAACAACTGTTTTCTGACTGTCATATGAGTGTGTGCATAAATCACCATTAATCTTATCCATTTTTGTCTCATTTTCATTCTAATATCTCATATTACTCCTCTTCCTAGTACTACTATTGTTACATGTAAAATTCTTATTACTTAATTATTTTATAATTATTCCTATTCCAGAATAATCCACGGTGGTGGTGCTGCAGTAGCGTTGTCGCCTCACAGTAAGACGCTGACCGGTTCGACTCTCAGCTATAGCGTCTTCTGCGTGGAGACATGCGTGAATGGGCGTACCTTCGTTGAAGGTTGTGCGTTAGGGCTGGCAACTCGGCACGTAAAAATCAACTGCCAATCATTAGCGGACCGGAGTTCCGCTGTGGTGACCTCTAACAGGGGAAAAAGCTGAAAAGACACAACAACATCCCTATTCCACAATAGGTTTCATTTCCTAGAGGCCAAATAATGTGGTCCTCCACTGCCTGTATTCTTTTATGTTTTTTTCTTTGTTACATCTGGTATCTAGCAACCAAAAAATATCTATTTTTAATTTTTACACCATTCCCCATCACTAAACCTCTTATATAATTTCTACTACTATTCGCATTTAATGCTAAAATTCCTATATCGTTGTTTTCCCTTTTTCTGTATGTGTTTTACTTCCGGATCTTATTTTTCTTTTCCTTCTCTTAAGTACCAATTGATTTTTCATTACTTTGTTCTTGTTCTTCTCCTGTCCTAATTTCTCCCTTCTCTTCACTCTCTAAAGCTGCAGATCTGTTCTTTTCCCGTGTATTAATAACCTCACTTTGAACTATTTCTTCTCTGAGCACCTCTTCATTGTTTAACCTTTCGACATTATCTACTTTCCCCATACCATTTTCTTTTCAACATCTTCTGTAAGAATATTTTCTACTGCTTATCTTTCTTCTGATCTTTCCTCTTCATCTGCGATTTCGTATTCTAATATAGAACAGTCAAACCAGAAGTGTCCAAATTCTTTACATTTTTTTGCAAGAAGGTTTATAGTTTTTTTTTTTTTTTTTTTGCTGTATTTCCCCTCTCCCTGCATTGGCCACACATTTTGTTTCTTAATGTCTTCAACTAAATGATTTTCATCCCCACAGAAATAACATGCTTTGGGTTGACCCCAGTACCTAACAAATATTCTCTTACCATTCACATGTATTGTATTTGAAATGTGTTGAATTTTCCGATCCTTGATATCTATTGTGACCCACACTTCCCATCCCCTAGTCAATACATTTCTTTCATCACATTTTTTTTTAATTTCATGTACTTTACTATCTAGTGAAAGCAAAAATAGTTTTAACTCATGCTCATTCATATCTGAAGTCCTAAATTACACATGTATTTTATTTTTAATTGTAGTCCCAAGCTCTGAAATAAATACTCTTTCCATGGTGCTAATGCATTTCCTTTTTCAGTCATAAATGTTTCCAGCAAGTTAACTCTTTCAAATGTCACTTCACAAAACATTTCAGCATCCAGAGCTCCCAAATGAATTAATGCTTTTTCTGTCTTTAATGTTAAATCTTAGGTGCAAAATAACACTATCCATAATGTCATACCTGTTCAAGCTGACTTCACTTTTACTTTTTATTCTAATCACTGTTCATCTTCTCTGTGGCTGTTCAAAAACTGCAGTGGTTTGTCTCCTCTCATTTCATTCTTTCATACTTCTTTGCTTTCCTGCATCTGCATAACTACTTATTTCTTGTAAAAAAAAAAACAGTTATCAAGGTAAACAAGGTAAACCCTGAAAACTGGCTACTCCACCAAATCAGAATACTTCACTAGCAGTTGTTTTGTGTTTTCAGTGTCTCAGTTTCTTGTAACAAAAAAAAAAACTGTTGTACAGGTAAACCCTGAAAACTGGCTACTCCACCAGCAGAGAATACCTCCATGGTTTTCCCTTCACCAGCAGTTTTTTTTTTTGTGTTACCAGTCTCACGGTTTCTTTTTCCTGAAATATTCCCTCCACCATGTCACTCCATCTAGCTTCTGCTCCTTACTTGGCTGTGCCTGATTCATCACATTTATCAGCACTTGCATCTCCAGTCCTCCACTTTCTAGTTTTGTAACAGTTATTTCATCTACTTCCTTCAGAAGTTTTCTCCTGCTCCTTTCCCTCTCTAGCTCTGCTGCACTCTCCTCCATCATGGGATTTCCCTCCAGCACCATCTAACAACTCCAGAGCGTGCGTCACACCATCTCCTTTAAAGAGCAGTGAAAGTTTCTTGATGCTCTGGTCAAATTGTTCCTAGTTGTATGAATACCACCTCAGAATTCCCCTGAAAAATGCTACTAGACTTGTGGGACTAACCCAGTCAACAAAGGATAAATAAATAAAACATCAGAGAAAACGAATCTAGATGTTTTTGTACTCTTTTGAAGATTGTAAAATTACTGTTCATAAAATGTTTTGTAATACTTTGGAGCTTTTCTCCATGGGCTTCTGCTGAAAATGGGCTCCTACCCAGTCAGACTTTCCTGGTAATCAAATGTCAATAAATAAATTAGACAGTGGTGACTAGACATAGATGGAACTACTGAACTGTGACAGGGGCTGCTAGTGCTTTTGGTTTGGAGGACTGCAGCCTCCCCAGCTGTAAAAAGAAAAGAAAAACTAAAGTACAAAACAGAAAGAAAAGAAAATTAAAGTAAAAAAACAAATGTGAGTCCTGGGGCAGCATTTCCCGATTGGACTGCTAGTGAACCATTCCCAGAGCATGAACACAGAATCCGAACTGTCTCACCAGCAGTCCAGATTAGAAAGACAGCATTTAGCAGCAGAGATCCCAGAAGTCTATGCAGTTACAACTGCATAGACTGGAACGTCTGCAGCTTGCTCTCACGTGGAGGAAGGACTTGCTCTTGCGGGCTTAAGGAACAAGCCTTTGAACAGACTTGAATGTGGAGTTATTACTGCAGGAACGAACGGACTTTGCAGCTGGGCTCAGGTAGTGTGTGTGTGTGTGTGTGTGTGTGTGTGTGTGTGTGTGTGTGTGTGTGTGTGCGTGTGTGTGTGTGTGTGTGTGTGTGTGTGTGTGTGTGTGTGTGTGTGTGTGTGTGTGTGTGTGTGTGTGTGTGTGTGTGTGTGTGTGTGTGTGTGTGTGTGTGTGTGTGTGTGTGTGTGTGTGTGTAAAATATACCTGGTGGCTACATTGACTCAAACCCTGTACCTTGGGACCATATAGCAAGAGCTTGAATTCCCCATCCACCACCATTTGTGAAATTTTTCTGGATTTTGAATAATGACAGGCATTTGAATTTCAGACTTCATATTCTTCAGAAAGTATATGGTAACACAAAACCTTTTATTCTATCAATTTTCTGTTTATAATATCGATATTTGTAATTTGCCCCTATTTTTGGGTCTGTATTCCCTCATTATCGGCTTTGTCCAGGTTTTTTGTGCTAAGAGGTTGAGAGCTATGGTGAGAACTGAATTCAGTAAATGATAGCCATTTAAGTTTCAGTCTACCTGTCTTTCAAGAAACAACTGATTTGGCATAGTTGTATGTTGTTCTGACTGCAGTGCACAGGGTCCAGGGTTCAAGACTTGGGAGTGAAATGCATGGTGGTAACAGTATTTTGTTCTAGCAACTTTCCTAGATTATACAAGCAATGTTTAAAATGTGTCCCTAGTTTTTCAGCCCCCCCCCCAATAAATTTTGGCTTTTTCCAGATTTCTTGTGCTTCAAAGTTGAGAGATACAGTTGAGTGTCCAGTGGATTTTACAAGGAGCTGTGAGCTGGAAGAGAAGTTTAATGCTGATTATGCTGAGTCTGCTTGTACTGTTAATAGCACAACAGTTAGTGTACTTGCTTTTGATGCAGAAGGCTGTGGGTTCTACTCCCACAGTATATAGATGCATTGCTGATACTGTACTGTGTTGTATGTCTAAAGGGTTGGATGCTGCAGTCCTAAGAATGCCCTCTTTGGTGGAGATACCTAGTAACGATGAACCTGTTATCAGTTTGCCATCCATTCCCTATTGCAATATTACTAGATTATCATTTTTTTATTGTAAGATAGGCAATTTATTCAATGGCAACAGGCACTTTATTTGTAGATGAAACAATGAAATATTAAAGTTGTTTGCTAGCAGCAACCTCTTCATTAGTTACATATCTCTTTAATGTGGAATTTATTTAGATGACTTTTGCATCTGCAGAGATTGTGCATATTTACTGACACTGGTGGATTGTAGATGTTTGAGCAGACTTTTATGATGGAAATGTTCTGAACTGGGTAGTTTTGTCATTATTAGTGCATGCATTTTGTTTCACTGTTTACTGGAAAAATGTACAAAACAATAAATTTAAAATGTCCTCTAACAGCTGTACTGTATTATATGAGGAATATAATTTAATACAGTCAAGAAGGTGGATCAAAGAACACATGTATGTTTCCTGTGCAAGGGACCTATGATTTGAAAATGGCCCAAAGTTAATCTTTATCTGCCACTGGCCAGATGTATTTTCTTTGAATGTGAGTTTCAAGGGCTGAGAAGTTTTAATGCTAAGTCTATTTTCATTGTGAGACTGCATTGCTTTGTTTAGCAGATGTCTATTAGTGCTTGTGCTGTAAAATGTAAAATAAAACTTTTAAATGAAATTCAAATCATCACAGAAGTGAAGCAGTATGCACATTACAGTGTTTATGGTAAATGGGAAGAAATAGCCAAGTAATGGGACATTGGAATAGCTACAGGGGGTGGCCCCATTCAACCATGCTTTTGTGAGGGGGAAGGGTGGCAAACGCAGACAGCCAAAGCTGAACTATACCTGTTGACTGTCTAGATTTTTGCAGAATTAATAGATTTTTGCTTTTATTTTTGGTTTCTTCCTCATACAATTTGTGGTTTTCTGGCAAATCATTTAGGAATGAAGTCACTAAATAATGACAGACATTGAGTTTCAGACTTCATACTCTTCAGAAAAATGCATACAAGAGCAATTTTAAGTGCTGTTTGTATGTTCCTCCAATATATTTGGCCATGTCCAGATTTTCTGCTTTAAGAGGATGAGAGGTACGTGCACATAAATCACTTTATAGAATTAGGTATATCCAAACCTTTCAACTGTATCTGATTTTGGCTCAAAATATTGCTCTCCCCTAATAATCCCTCCGCAAAATGGCAAATTTGGAAGAAAACGTGGAGGGTTTACAATTAAAAAATAATTGTAATGATCAGAGTTATAGATTACTTTTAATTTCAGAAATGCATGTAGATTATCTTATTTTTTTCAGCTGCTCAAATTAACAATACTAATATTAAAAAGTGTCCCTTCTTTGACAGGTTCCCAGCTGTATTGTGTGGCTATTTTATATTTTTGCATCATATTTTTCATCTGTTTTTCATAAAAATTGTAGTTTTCTGGCAAATTAATGGCAAATCATTAAAGATTGAAGTTAGAAAATAATGACAGGCATTTGAGTTTCAGATTTCAAAAAATTCAGAAAATTCATACTAATGCAAGACCTACTATTCTGAGTTATTCTGAGTTACAGCACAATGACACTAAATATACAGAACCAACTGATATTGCCAACATCCTGGCAGATAGGTTCAATGCTAACCTTACCCCCTCTCACCCCCTAAAGTGCCCATCTTTATACCGGAAGAATGCAAAGTTCCTGTAATCATGGCTGCACAGGTAAAAACATCACTCTCCAAAGCCAAGAACACAGCATCCATGGGACCTGACAACATCCTAGGCTGCCTTCTACATAAGCTACAGAATGAACTGGCACCCTACCTAAGTACCATGTTCAATCATAGCCTCACCTCAGGCTTTGTGCCCATTGAATGGCGCACCATGACAGTTATCCCACTCCACAAAGGGGGGGCCACAACAGACCTCAGGAACTACCGCCCCATTAGCCTGACGAGCCTCGTCTGCAAGGCCATGGAACATATCATCATGGAACTCATAAACAAAGACATTGGAGATCTCCAAACTCTGGACCCCACACAGTTTGGGTTTGTAAAAGGCAGATCATGTCTCCTAAACCTGATAGACTTCTTTGAAATAGTCACCAAAGACATAGATGAGGGTAAGGTGGTTCACACAGCCTATCTAGATCTCGCCAAGGTGTTCGACACCATCCCCCACTCTGGAATTATAGATAAACTCACTAAACTAGGTATAAATCCCTATTTCACAAGATGGGTTGCCAACTGGCTTAGTGACAGAACCCACACCATGAAAGTAGCAGACTCTAAATCAGACTTCAGACCAGTGACAAGTGGAGTACCACAGGGTTCAGTCCTGGGTCCTCTCCTGTTTGGTATCTATGTCTCTGAAGTATAGGCTAACACAGAAGGTCTTTGGCTAACTAAATTCGCAGATGACTGCAAACTAGGAGCCATAATCAAAACTCCTAACGATGTGGACATCCTACAAAAGGGCCTCACTGAGACAGATGCCTGGTGTCAAAGACATGGTCTCAAGCTCAATTCCAAAAAGTGCATTGTCATCCCCTTTGATAAAAACTCTGTACCCATGAACTACCACATAGGTGGTAGTCTACTTAACACTGAAAGTGTGATAAGAGACCTTGGGACACAGGTGGACAGTAGTCTCTCCTTTGATAATCACATCGCCACAGTGGTCAGGAAATCCTTCTATGTGGCACACCTCATTGCAAATGGTTTCTCATCCAGAAAAAAAGAGGTAATTGTTCCCCTCTACTCTTCACTCATTAGACCCATTATAGAGTACAATGCCCCTTTTGGTATGTACCTCACAAGACATCTACAACAACTGGAAAGGCCACAAAAATACCTCACAAAGAGAATTACTGGCCTCAAACAGATGCCTTACGCAGACCATCTCAAAAAACACCAGCTTTACCCCGTCACATATCGCCTACTCAGAGGCGATCTCTGCCTAACATACAAAGCTATGTCAAACCCAGAGCTGTTGGACATGCTCCAGTTAAAGAAATCCCAGTCCCCCCAAGCTACATGCTCTAGGGACCTAAACCTTGTCACCACAATAAACAGAACATGCTGGAAGAATAGATTCCTGTCCCAGAGACTTCCCATACTCTGGAACAGACTACCTATCTTTGTCAAACAGAGTTCCTCATTAACACTATTCAAGAAAAATCTTGATGATTGGATGGGTAATAGGAAATTCACCCCGGGGATCACTTCTGTGGTTCTGCTTGACAGGGGCACAGGAAAATAATTTTCTTGGGTGGCGAAAGCCAGGGTACCTTTTTGGCTAGGCTTGTATAGGCCCTAGGGCCAATAGCCTAGTACCTACCTATGAACCTATTCTATTATCTTTCTAAGTTTATAAGAGCAATATTTAAAAATTGTCCTTATTTTTGGGCCTTTGTCCCACTTCTGTTTATGGCTTTCCGAGATTTCTTGCTCTGATGCTGAGAGATATGACAAATGTGTCAGGGCCATCACCGTCAGCCAGAGACATTTCAAATTGTGACATACTTGTTGCACCCCACTCCCTCATGTAGTGACTCTGGATGTGTCCAAGCAAGGCAAGGAGCAGTTATGCAGTGTAAGTGTGCAGAGTATCCCCCCATCCAAGGTAGACACAAGTACTACAGTGGCTTTTCATCTGTCCTTGATTTTTCAGAATGTTCTAGTTTTCTGTCATATTTTTATACTGTTGATTTATGCTTCTTATTCAGAAAAATGCATGTTGTTGCAGTGCCTGTTGCTCTGTGTTTAATTAGCAATGCTTTAATGGCAATCAGGTAAGCTTGTCTGAGACTATAAGATGCAGGTAAGCTTTAATAAGCATACTGTTAAAAAATTACCAACACTGAAAGCCTTTTTGTTGTTGCCATGCAGAGAATATTTACATAACTAGACAGCGTATAAGCCTTAGGTATTGAAATGCATATGACAGTAATTGTAATAAAGGACAAGATTACAGTATTTTCAGAAGCTCATTACATTTGTTGGAGACTTGCAGTCATCTTTGCAGGCTTTACCCGTAAACTAAACAGAATGCCAATCTATCATTTGTTGTCCATAACCTGTGCAGTAATCCTTTAAGCAATGTATCTTTGAGCTTGTTTCTTGTTTGCTGTTCATTTTTTACCTTGATCATGTTTTCCTCATGAAAAGTACAGTTTTGTACCTACCATAAATGTAGATGTTCGAGGATCCCCATTGCTGCAGTCCTTACTATTGGGGTATAGTCCGCGTCCAGTCGGCCCGAATACCAGAGTATAAGGCTGACGTCGGTCAGGGCGCATTAGACTGACGTCAGTACGTCAGGGTACTAATGCGCATGACCGACGTCATATCCTCAGTCTTTTCTTGCCCCAGATGTCAGAAGACCCTAAAAAGACAAGGCCCAAAATACCTGCACCAAAAATATGTACAATATATACAAGAATATATACAAAAATATAAGCATGTAACCTCACCTACACAACCACCCCTAAACACAGAGGGAAGGAGGGAGGGTATTGGACTGCAGCAATGGGGATCCTCGAACATCTACATTTATGGTAGGTACAAAACTGTACTATGTTCTTCGCTCCCCATTGCTGCAGTCCTTACTATTGGGTAGAATCCCAAAGCAGAGGTAAGGGAGGCTGGCAAATCATAAAGAAGCAGGAGCTGACAACATGCCTTGCAAAACAGCTGTGGCAAAACCAGCCCTAGACTTAAAGTAGATAGGAAGGTGATAATGCTTAGAGAAAGTATGCACTGAACTCCAAGTAGCTGCTTCCAAAATATCCTTAGTTGCCACCCCCCTTAGAAATGCTGTTGAAGTGGCAGTAGCCCTAGTGGAATGAGGCCTAATCCCAGCTGGAATCTCCTTGCCATGATGGGAATAACAAAATGCAATGCAAAAGCCAATCCACCTAGAAATAGTTTGTTTTGACACAGGCTTGCCCTGTGAACTCAAAGCAAAAGAAACAAACAACTGCTGAGACTGCCTGAAATCCTTAGTCCTGCTTAAATAATAACGCAATTGCCTGTGTACATCTAAAGTGTGCAAAATCTTTTCCCCTTTATTTTGGGGGTCTGCATAAAAAGTAGGCAAATGAATAGTTTGGTTTAAAGCCACACTAGAAACCACCTTAGGCATAAAGGAAGGATTAGTACGTAATGATACCCTATCCTTATGGAAAATCAAAATGGCTCTACTGCCATAAGGGCCTGCAACTCAGACACCCTTCTTGCAGAAGTAATAGCCAACAGAAAAGCAGTCTTCCATGACAAGTATTTCAATTCAGCAGTAGCCGCAGGCTCAAAAGGTTGTAGAGTAAGTTTTTCCAACACAAAATTGAGATCCCAAGCAGGAGTAGGAGCTCTACGTGGGGGTCTTATATTCTTTGCCCCTCTAAGAAACTGCTTGAACAAAGGATGCGAAAACAATGGTGGGTCACAATCATAGTGAGCTGAAATTGCTGCAGCATGAATCTTAATGGAAGAGAAGGACAAACCTTTGTCCAATAACTCAGTAAGATATTGAAGAGCCACACTCAAATTAGGCTCAGAAACCTGCAAATTCTTTGCTGTACTCCAAAATAAAAATCTCTTCCATTTTTCTGCGTACACTTTCCTTGTACTAGGTCTTCTAGCTTCCATAATCACATTTAAAACTTGTTGAGGAAGTTGAGACCTGCTGTGTTTCAACACAGAATATGCCAGGCTGTTAGATGAAGAGAGTGAAGCTTGACATTGAGCAGATGACCATCCTTCTGAGATAACAGATGAGGAATCAGAGGTAAAGGCCATGGAGGCTTCCTTACCAGACTCCGTAGTAGTGGGTACCAGTGTTGCCGAGGCCAATCTGGAGCTATCAAAATCATCCTTGGCCTGTCTTGTCTGACCTTTAATAGTACCTTTGGAAGAAGAGGCAGAGGAGGAAAGGCATACACATGAAGGTTTTTCCAACTGAAAGACAGAGCATCCACTTTCCAAGCTGTGTGATGAAACCCCTTTGTGCAATACTGTGGCAGCTGGTGGTTTAGTGGAGAAGCGAACAGATCTATGTCTGGAGTTCCCCATGACACTGTCAATGTTTGAAATACATGAAGATCCAGTTTCCACTCGTGGGGATCCATGATTTGTCTGCTTAACACATCTGCTAAGGAGTTCTGTGCTCCCGGCAGAAACCTTGCCTGAAGAGTTAGTTGCAAGCTTAGCGCAGTCTCCCATAAAATCATTGCTTGCCTGCATAGAGGATAAGAATGTGTTCCCCCTTGCTTGTTGATGTACCACATGACAGTTGTGTTGTCTGTTAGAATCAACACCTGCCCTGGAAGAAGTAACTCCTTGAAAGCCATTAATGCAAACTGGACTGCTAACATCTCCTTCATGTTGATATGTAGATGCTGTAGTCTGGCAGGCCACTTGTCTTGTATCCACTTTCCATTTAGATGAGCTCCCCAAGCAATGTCCGAGGCATCTGTCGTTAAAACCTGACTCGCCTCTGGCCGGGTCACAGAGAGTCCCTTGTTTAGGTGACATTCCTGAGCCCACCACAAAAATTCTTTTTGAAGGCAAGGTATTATTTGAATGACAGTGTCCAAATCCTGGCAGTGCTGTGTCCATACATTTTGAGATACCATTGTAGCTTCCTCATATGCAGTTTGGCATTGGGAAGCACCAGAATACAAGATGCCATGAACCCTAATGCTTGAAGGACTGTCCTTGCAGTCAGCACGGACTGATGAGATAGTTGATGGAAGTAAAGTGACAGACTCTTTTGTTTGTCCGGGGTTAAAAGGCCATCTGGGCTGCTGTATTCAGTCTCACACCCAGAAAGCACATGTCTTGAGAGGGTACTAGACTGGACTTTATTTCGTTCACAGAATACCCTAGGCATCTTAGCACTGCTATAACATATTCCAGATGCTGTAGAAGGTCTTCCTTTTCTTGAGCCAGAATCAGGCAGTCGTCCAAGTAAGGATAGATTTGAATTCCTTGAAGCCTGAAGTAAGCTATCACTGGAGCCAGAACCTTTGTGAATACTCTGGGCGCAGTAGATAAGCCAAAGGGCAATGCAGAGAACTGATAATGAGAATTTCCAGCTCGAAACCGCAGATACTTCCTGCAACTTAGCCTTATAGGCACATGAAGGTAAGCTTCCTTGAGATCTAAAGTTACCATCCAGTGATCTTTGCCCAGCAGAGGTAAAAGCTGTTGTAACGTCAACATCTTGAACTTGGGAATGTCCAGAAAAGTGTTGAGGAGAGATAAATCCAAAATTGGTCTCCACGTGTTCCCCTTCTTTGGTACTAGGAACAGGCGAGAATAAAATCCTAGGCCCCTTTCTGATACAGGGACTGGCTGAATGGCCCCCATCTGGAGTAACTGAGAAACTTGCTTGTGAGCCTCCTTTCTTTGTGGAGGAGGAACGTCTGGCATGCCTTTGAAAGGGGGCATTGTATGGAAATAAAATCTGTAACCGTGGTGAATGATATCCAACACCCATTTGTCTTGAGTAATTAAATCCCAATTTTCTTTGAAAAGAGACAGTCTTCCTCCCAAAGGAGCTGCCAGACGAGAATCTACTGGCAGCCGAAAAGACAGGTCATTGGGTCTGTTTACGAAAGGACTGACCCCTGCCCTCACCAGAAGTCTGAGCAGGTGAACTCCCTGTTCTAGGCCTAAAAGAACCTTGAGCCCTGCCCCTACCACATCTAGACCTACCCCTAGACTGGGAATCATAAGCAGGATATGTCCACCCCTTAGCAGGCCAATTTCTACTAAACTTCGGTGGCTGCACCTGCAAAAAATCTTTAACAGTTTGCATAGACTTAGCTTTGTCTTCCATTTTCTTTAAAACTGCTTCCACAGGCGATCCAAACAACACATCAGACTGTAAAGGAGCATCCAAAATCCTTGTCTTAACATGCTCAGCTAAATTCTGATCCTTCAACCAGGCATGCCTGCGAAGAACAGAACTAGTAGCAGCCACCCTCGAGGAGGCCTGCACAGCATCAAAACCACATTGCAAAGAATGCTTACCCACTTGTTCAGACACATGAACCAAATCCAGCAACTCTTTACACTCAATACCTTCCGCCAAAGCATCCACCTTAGATTTTAATTGTGAAAGGAGATAATTCTGATATTGTAGCATGTGAAACTGACAATTCAACGCTCTCATGGCTAGAGTGGAAGAAGTATACACTTTCTTTCCCCACCTATCCAAAGCCCTTGCCTCTTTATCAGTGGGAACAGGATTTTTAACCACAGAAGCCTTAACACCTTTAGGCCCTTGAGAAATAGTTTCTGGGTCCGCCCTAGGACTCTTAAACAAATACTTATGAGCTTCGGGCACCCTATAATACCTATCAGGCTTAACAGGAGCAGGAGGCAAAGAGTCAGGGTTCAGGGAAGCCTCTGCAAAACATCTTCCACCACATTCAACACAGGAGGAATAGCTAAGGGCCTATGCTGGGGTAAAACAAGAATTCCCTAAGCCTTTTCCTGAATCAGAGTAATCCTGGCCTTCCCATTTAAAGTGCTCCCTCATGGAATGCAGAGTCTCTGAAAATGAGAAATCCTCAGGAGGAGAAGCTGTAGGAGTGGAATCATCCACATCAGAATCAGAATAAGTAGGATACTCCTGCAAGTCTTCAGCAGAAGACTCTGAAGCCTCTGAACACTGTTCAAAACTATCAACTCCGGTTCCACCCTAGGCCTCTTATCAGGCGGGGGCATAGAACCTCTAATCATAGTAATCAAATCTTCTGCCATTTTAAGCATATGTTTCTTAGGTACAGAACCCGAAATGCTAGGAGAAGCCCCCACTGAAGCTGAACTAGGCCTACCTCTCAAAGAAGTTTTGGTAACAGAAGGAGAGGCTCTAACTACCTTGGGAAGAGAGGGAAGAACAGTTACCTGAGAAGCCCCCTCAGCCTGGCCTACCTCCTGAGAAGGCACATCCTGTAACAGTAAAGTTTCTGCCTGAGACTCCATGGAAACTCCTGGCAAAACCTCTGGCTCCACTGAGTTTTCCAAAGAACCGACGTCCGGGACTGCCGGTTCATCAACCCTAGGCTTCGCTGTTTTGTCCTTGCGCTTCTTGACGAAGCGGGCCGGAGCATCCGACGGCATTTTATAATTGCAACACTTCCCAAACACTAACCTGGCACAGTCTAACCTCCTCTTAATAGTGCGTTTGTTAAACCTAGCACAAGAGCGGCAACCAACAACGTCGTGCTCAGGCCCTAAACAAGGTATACACAAGGTATGGTAATCCCTATGAGGTATCTGTTTCCCACAAGAAATACAGTTATTCACTTTTTCTGACATCCGGTTAAATACTGAGGCAAGAAAAAACCAAAATGTTCCCCAACGGGGTACTTAGCCAACTCTGTTTCGGTCTGAAACTCCGGATTCGGAAATATTTCAGAACGCCAACCTGCACTCGCAAAACTGCTTCTGCATCGGACCATGCGGCAAAAAAGACTAAGGATATGACGTCGGTCATGCGCATTAGTACCCTGACGTACTGACGTCAGTCTAATGCGCCCTGACCGACGTCAGCCTTATACTCTGGTATTCGGGCCGACTGGACGCGGACTATACCCCAATAGTAAGGACTGCAGCAATGGGGAACGAAGAACATCAAGTAGATAGTTTTTGTCAGGCAGCAGGTCTTTTTTGGATAAGAAACATTTTTACAATTGGGGATATTGCTACTTTCAACATGTTACTTGGTACTTTTATAAAACTGAATATAAATTATAATTAGAACTGCAGTGCAAAAAGAAGTGGTTTGAGTTGAGTGCTGCTTGTTTTTTTATACTTGATTTTGACTGGCATTCCAGTAATGTATTTAAAAAGTAATGTATTTTTTCATGCCTCTCAACCTTTTTGTTTCCATCAAGATATTAAGCAAGCTGTCATGTAGCCAATGCATTGAAATATTTTTTCTTCTACAATTCATTTTGTCTTGATTGTACTCTCATAATGACAGTTTAACAGTGGCACCCAGGGCAGCGTATTTAATTAAAGTCCCATTTTTTTCAGTTTTTAGCATAGCTCCACCCCTTTCTAGTTGGCCACACCCATTCTCGTTGGCCACACCCATTCAGCTGTCTCCTGCAGCCCTCTTTTGATTTGAAGTCACCAGCTGCCACTGGACTGTGATAATCTAAAATAAATTACTAACCACAACATATTATTTACATACAATTAATAACAAGCCAGTGACATAGGCATACTTGAACGCAATTTATATAATCAATCACAACCACAGGAAATAAAAAGTTCAACTACAAGAACTCTTAAAGACTAAAATCTAATTCAATATTAATAATGTACTAAAGGTAAAATAGCTGCCTGTCCTTGTTAAAACTTTCACTTGTTGAGGTAATTATATTCACAGTCTGCATAGCTTAGAGGTAAACAGTCTGCCTCTAGCATCACCTCTTAAGTCAAAGTCACAAGGTGCTGAGACCCTCTAGCATCACCTCTTAAGTCAAAGTCACAAGGTGCCGAGACCCAGAAGCATTCCTCATGCAGCAAGAGAGCGTTTTAGAAACAGTGACAAGCTTTGTTGATAACAGAAATATTCACAATCTTTTTGTCTTGTGAGGCATTTCAAAATTTTGTGTGAATGAATGCACTGTAGGTCACTTATCTATCACAATCAACCCACCTAACACTGCACTGCCCAAAGTGGAAAGTGTTTCCCACTGATGTTTAAGACACATCCAAAACGTATGAGCAAAATCAAGCATATGAAAAGCAAATGAGCTACAGCATGCCTATTCTATAAATACCATTTTATTACAATGCTTACATTAGGTAGAAGGTTTAAGTAGGTGGAATACTGCCATATAGTGGATGCATGCATCTGTTCTCAATCTAATTCCAATGTCATGGAATACAAGAATGAAAGAACTCTTCTTACACCTTAGGAACCTACATCAGTAGGAAGCTCATATCATGTTAATAGTTGCCTCCTTTTCAATTAAGGCTTCCCTAACCTTACCCTAAAGACAGAGCTCCTACTTAGGAATCAACCCCAATAAACTGGCCTTAAGGATGGCATCTCATGATCCTTTCTAGGCAAGTAGTATCTATCCTTAAGTTCCCCAAAAGAAGATAGCACCAGCTCTCCCTGAACCTGTCAAGAGTACTATTCCTACCCCTACAGTCTCTTCAGTACATTCTTCTTTTGCCTATAGAGATCGAAGGTGTCCCTACAAAATTGTGTCTAAGGCCAAACTATATATGTGTTTACTGATCTTCTGCGCCATCTAAAGGACTGCTTCTGCAAAATTAAGCGACATTTTAAGTGTCAGCCTTGATACCAATCATGTGTCAGTATTGAGCTACGTAACAACAAATAAATTTCTAGTCTTTGCCACAGATGGGGTTTGGGTCCTTTCTGTTACCAAAGCTGTTTCAGTAGGAAAACTTCTGCATGCTACAGTAATTCAGGGCAGCCCATACCATCTTCTTTAACTAAGGCATATAATTGCCACATAGGAAATTTCTCTTCCTGTTTATTCACGTAAAAAAGTACTAACTTCTGCGATTTAACTAACCATGGGTCAGTGCCATAGCATCAGGCATGTCTTACGGCAGAAAACCAAGACAACAAAGAACATGTTAAGAACAGTAATGTGACCTATTAAAAAAATGACCCATTCCCTTTCATACAAGCATCCCTACAAACAATTTGTTCCAAAGTATTTGAAAAGTCACTGTTAACATTATCCAAGTATTAAGATACAATTTGATACCTAGGTATTTGGGAATAATGTCACTCCAAAGTACTTATGAGGGGGTTGGGGTCTTACACCTTAAGTGCTTGGGCAGCCATCTTCACTGAAAAAGGTCTGTTTTCCCTGGGTTCAGGTTTAAAATAGACATAGATATAGATATAAACTGAATATATAGATAATGAACTGCCATAACATCTGCCTCCAGAATCCTGGTCAAAAGCAAACAGCTGCCTGCAAAAAAAGAGGCATTTGGCTTCAGACAGTGCATATAACCAGCCTAAAAGAGCAACTCATCACACAGTATAAATCATAGGTTTGATGACCAAAAGAAAAACTGCAAGAAAGAAAAGGAAATTTTGGAAGTTGTCTTTAGAAGGAGTAAATGGAGCTGACATCAAGTTACAAGTTAAAAACTTTGCCTGTGGATTGTAATACAATACCTTCACTGCCCTGACAAACATATGAGGTAGACCAAAGACAGACACAGCTCTCTACTGGTAGGATCAGCAGATGGAATCAAAATTCAAAGTCAACAAAGAGTGCCATTTCTGGGCCTATTTGTCACCTCTGTGCCTCCATCAAGATGATCTGCACTTCCTCTGCATGGTACAGAACCTGCACGTGCTTCAAAGGCCAGCTGTGAAGGAAGGGCATGAAGTCAGGTAGCCAAATAATAAGCATGATCTCAACATCAGTATTCAACAGAGAGACTGGGCAGTAGATGGTGACTTTGTCACATCTTTCTCCTGGATTCAGGAGAACCATAATAACTGACAAAGAAGATGATGATATTGGTAAGCTCCTGAACATACCTCTCAACTGCACAGATTTTCACAGAATGTCCATATTTTGCCTCATAGTTTTGGTCTGTTTCTCATAAAATTGTGGTTTTCTGGCAAATCACTGGCATATCATTGAGGACTGAAGTCAGAAAATAATGGCACACCTTTGAGTTTCAGACTGCATATCCTTCAGAAAATTCATGCTAATGCATAACCTGTTATTCTATCTACTTTCTAAGTTTGCAAGAGCAATATTTAAAAAGCATCCCTATTGTTGGGCCTTTGTCCCCCATTATTTGTGCCTTTGTCCAGATTTCTTGCTCTAACAGGTTGAGAGGTATGCTCCCACAGTCTGTAGGTCTCAAAAGAATTCCACCAGGACCGGTATCACTTCAGTGTGCAGCTCCCGAAATACCTCAGCAGATGGCCATCTGATCCTGGGGCCTCCCCTTTAGGAGTTATAGTAAGGGCATCCCGAATCTCCTGCCCGGCAGTAGGAGATACTAAAATTGCACAGTGGTCCTTCAACAATCTGCAGAGGTTAGCATGCTCTTAGAATGCATCATTATATTATATTATATATTATATATTATATTATATTATATTATACAATGACCCCCACCATTAATATTCCAAAACGTGCACACTGATTGTCCAGCATGCCTGTTGTAAATCCCACACTATACTAACGGAAAAAGGTCCGGTCGCCAGAACTTTTTTCCGTTGGTATAAAGTGTCCAAAAATTTTTTTTAATAAAAAAAAAAAAAAACAAAGCAAAAAAAAGCGGAGCAACAGAGACTTTCTTTTCTCCTTTGCTTCCATTTCAAAGCATTGATGTACTGGGTATGCATGGGAATGCAAGTCCCAAACACATACGCAGTACATCAACAAAAGGAAACAGTATACCACAACCGGCGGAAGAACAGTAATGCGCAGCTATACAAAGACATTATTTAAGAAAAGTAAGTATTTTTTTCTTAAATAATGTCATTCTATAATAGCAATAACTGACTCCGTGGTTGTGGTATATTAAAGATTTACCCACGGTTGACTTTATTTAATCATTCGGGTTTCACCCTCGTGATTAAACCACACAAACTGTGGGTAAATCTTCAATATACCACACCACGTCATTGGTTATTGCTTAATTATATTATATTATATTATATTATATTATATTATATTATATTATATTATATTATGTATATGCAGAGATGAGGAGAGACAGTAAGAAAGAGCAACATGACTGCAATACATGTATTATTAACAGTAGGCCAAAAGTCTGGCCGTGCACTATACTACTTACGAAAATGATGACAGATGGATATAATGATCTTTATAAATATATAAATATCAAGGCAAAGACGTTCACTGTCTAACTGGATGTGATCAAAACCATATATTCGGTCCAAATATACACAATAAGATTTTTAAGTGTTAACCATTCCATGTGTGCACTTAGGAATGTCCTTTTATCTGTTTGGTATAGCACCCTAACATACATTTAAAGTTGCAGTAAAGCATTAAAATCATAAGCTACATACCATGTTATGGTTTGCTGTCTGTGTAACTGCCTGCAGCTACTGTTCACAATTAAGCATTTAACTAACGCTTTCCAGTTTTCCTAGCCAGTAACAATCGTTGCATTTGCACCCATTCTTTATATTCATTCACTTTCACATAAGAAAAGCACTCTCTGGGGTTTGTTTTGAATGTTTCTCCATCTCAGGGTTCTGAGGAACAACAGGGATTACAAAATTGTATGGTTATAAAGCAGAAATGATAAATGTGCTGCTGCTTCTCGTGTGAAAGATCTGGCTGTGTGCTACACTACACTGTCTGTTACACCTTGTGTTCTGATTTATTACTCTTATTATTGAGTTATTTATGATTCATAAAATCTAATTCATATACAATGAATTGCAAATGAAATAGCTAATAAGGTGCACTGGCAACCTAATGAATTAGAACAAGGGCATTTAGAATGTCAAATTATGCCTAATTGGTGCTGTAAATCAGAGAACACTGAAAGCTTTATCTAAAGTAACAAACATCTGTCAACGTCAAATGTTAGCTGTATGGTAAACAGAATCCTGTTTGCAGTTTAAACTGCAGATTGTTAACCAACTTGCACAAAAGCCAGATTTACGGGTGTAAGATATAGGTCAATGGTCAAAACATCCATAGGAAATCATCTCTGCATTATACAAAAATGTTCTGGCCCTGATTCAGATAGTTGCGGCTCCCACAGTTGAAAGGTGCAGAACAAATATGACTGTGCTCTTAAAGGACAGAATTGCTATATTTCACAATTATTAGAAAGACTTCATAAATAGCACTTTCATTTATGCATTCTTGCCACCTTAAGTTTGAATTAAGGAAAAAAAATTGATGGGATGTGGAGAAGTGTGTGTGTGTGTGTGTGTGTGTGTGTGTGTGTGTGTGTGTGTGTGTGTGTAAGCACGCGTGCGTGTCTGCCTACTTGTGCATGTATGTGCCTGTGCTTGTCTGCGTGTTTGTCTATATGTTGCTTGTGGAGGCCACAACAATATCAGCAATATATATTTCTTTTATGTAGGTTTAGAGAAAAAGATGAATATAGGTTCATAGGTTCATAGGTTCATAGGTAGGTACTAGGCTATCGGTCCTAGGGCCTATACAAGCCCAGCCAAAAAGGTACCCTGGATTTTGCCACCCAAGAAAATTATTTTCCTGTGCCACTGTCAAGCAGAGCCACAGAAGTGATCCCCGGGGTGAATTTCCTATTTCCCATCCAATCATCAAGATTTTTCTTGAAGAGTGCTAATGAGGAGCTTTGTTTGATATAGATAGGTAGTTTATTCCAGAGTATGAGAAGTCTCTGGGTCAAGAATCTATCCCTCCGGCATGTTCTGTTTATTGTGGTGACAAGGTTTAGGTCCCTAGAGTGTGTAGCTCGGAGGGACTGAGACTTCTTTAAGTGGAGCATGTCCAACAGCTCTGGATTTGACATAGCTTTGTATGTTAGGCAGAGATTACCTCTGAGTAGGCGATATGTGACGGAGTAAAGCTGGAGTTTTTTGAGACGGTCTGCATAGGGCATCTGTTTGAGGCCGGTAATCCTCTTTGTGAGGTATTTCTGTGGCCTTTCCAGTTGTTGTAGATTTTCTTGTGAGGTACATACCAAAAGGGGCATTGTACTCTACAATGAGTCTAATGAGTGATGAGTAGAGGGGGACAATGACCTCTTTTTTTCTGGATGAGAAACCTTTTGTGATGAGGTGTGCCACGTAGAAGGATTTCCTGACTACTGTGGCGATGTGATTATCAAAGGAGAGACTACTGTCCACCTGTGTTCCAAGGTCTCTTATCACACTTTCGGTGTTAAGTATACTAGTGCCTATGTTGTAGTTCATGGTTACAGAGTTTTTACCAAAGGGGATGACATTGCACTTTTTGGCATTGAGCTTGAGGCCATGGTTTTGACACCAGGCATCTGTCTCAGTGAGGCCGTTTTGTAGGATGTCCACATCATTAGAAGTTTCAATTATGGCTCCTAGTTTGCAGTCATCTGCGAACTTCATTAGCCAAAGACCTTCTGTGTTAGCCTGTAATTCAGAGAAGTAGATACCAAGTGGGAGAGGACCCAGGACTGAACCCTGTGGTACTCCACTTGTCACTGGTGTGAAGTCGGATTTGGAGTCTGCTACTTTCACAGTGTGGGTTCTGTCAGTAGGCCAGTTGGCAACCCATCTTGTGACATAGGGATTTATACCTAGTTTAGTGAGTTTATCTATAATTCTAGAGTGGGGGATGGTGTCAAAAGCCTTGGCACGATCTAGATAGGCTGTGTGAATCACCTTACCCTCATCTACGGCTTTGGTGACTGCTTCAAAGAAGTCTATCAGGTTTAGGAGACATGATCTGCCTTTTACAAACCCAAACTAGGTGGGGTCCAGAGTTTGGAGATTACAAATGTCTTTGTTTATAAGTTCCATGATGATACATTCCATGGCCTTGCAGACCTGGCTCGTCAGGCTAATGGGGTGGTAGATCCCGGGGTCTGTGGTGGCTCCCCCCTTGTGGAGTGGGATAACCGTCACTGTGCACCATTCAACGGGAATAAAGCCTGAAGTGAGGCTATGACTGAACATGGTATGAACATATGTAAGATTCTTTATGAAACTGGACATTCCAAATTCATATTTAGTTTTAATAATTTCATTTTTGTGAAGATGCCTACTTGATTTTATCAGGGAATATCTGATTGGGAGCTAACTGACTAACTATCTAAATAAATAAACTACACCAAACAGAATCATGTGCTGTGTTGGTAGCATACAGAAATAGAAGAATTAAGTGTTTTGTGAGGAGCAGTGTAACCCTGACATATAGAAAATGTTTGGCCTGGTGGAATAACAGTGACAGACCTGAAGTAATGTAAAACATTGCACTAGTCTGGATATTAGGGTACTGGACAATGTGCAGGGTTATTTGCTGGTGTCCTGGGAGCATAGAGTACAAGGACTGAAATACTGATTGACCCTAATTGTAACAGTTAGACAAAAGAAGTCAGTAACTTAAGGAGATCTGAGACTAGTCTCCTGCATGCAGTTTGCCAAAACATATTTTTTCTGCGCACTGATCATGTTATTTTTATATTTGTTTTATTGACAAGGACCAACCCCTTGTTTTTCTTAGAGCTGCAGTCTCCAGCTGTGACATCACTGCAGGGGAGTTACAGAAATGGAAAAACATCCATTAGCAGTACCCACAATCCCCCACATTCCAAGTGTATACACTTATCAAATTATTTCTGTGCTTCCAGCAAATATTCTCAACCTCTGTTATCAGTAAGAGCATGCAATCTAAGCACATGATACATTCTTTGTCCTAAAACTGAACATGTAAAATATTGGTGAATCTTTATATAATGTGCAACTCAGTGCACATCTTAATAAGGAATTTTTTTAAAGTAATATTATAATTCATACAGGATGCCTTGATGTGCAAGTAACCCTCTGAAAGATGAGAGGAAACCTGACTATCCAGAGAAAAGTCCATGCACACATGGAAAGAGCATCCATTTGCCACACAGAGCAACCAGGGGTGAGGACTAAATCCTTAACCACAATGCTGAGAAGCAGAGCTCAGTGGCAAGATTTTTCTGTCTCACAAATTCAAGAGCTGGAATTCATGATTAAAATTATTCTTGGTAGAATAAGGTGTATGTCTTGTTATGTCTTAATGCGTGAAGCCAAGATAAGTGTTTTCATTTCATAAATGTGACATCCAATTACTATTTTCTGGTACAACAAAGCATTAGGGGCTACGGGGTTATTGTGTTAAGCCATACAGTACAGTATAGGCTAAGGCTAATCAACACTCCATTATGTCACAGTAAGGCTAAGACATAGTGATGCTAGATAACATCAGAATATCATGCATGCAACCAGATCATATGGTCCTGGTTATCATTCCACTTTTGACTTCCAGTGGACATACTATCTTCACTCTCCTATATTATATGTCGGCAAAAGGTAGATTATGTACCCCTGAGTACTTCTTTTGCAGACACCTGTGTTTTCCCTGTTTTCTTTCGTCAAAGCATCAGTTATATACGTTAATTTTATTTCACAGATAGTTAAAACATAAGTTAAAACTCCCATACAAACTACACATAGACTAATCATGCGTGAGACCTACCATGCTCAACATTTTTAGCACTATAAATGCTTGAATTAACTTTTCATAAACTACTAGCACTATTACAAATATCTATTTTAGGTTACACTTTGACAGAGCTGCAAGCATAAACATTGTTTAGATTTACCAGCTTGGTCACAAACATACCTGTGCTTCTGCATAATTACCCTAATACCATATGCATGATGTCATTTCTTAAATGACTGAGGTGGGGAATTGCTCAAAATGATTGAATATCAGCCGATAGTCAATTACAGAGCAAACAGCACACTTAGCTGATACAAGAGTGATAATGTGTCTGGAGTGAGCAAGGAATGAGTTATTTGTTTTCAAATTTTATAAGACTACAAGAAAAGAGACATAGAGGAGCTCTCTGATCATGTAGCCCAGGCTGGTATGACCCTGACCTTGAGCAGCATCTTACCCTCACCTAGAATGATGCCACAGTACAAAGACAAAATGATGGATTTTAACAATTGGCTAAACTTTTGGTGTCATTCAAAGGGGATCCAGTGTCTGTCAGCCTGAAATGACATGCTCGACAAGCCACGTTGCTTCGCTAGGGATGGCTTGCACCTGTCACCAGTGGGCTTTCGGATATTGGCAAAGGCTCTTGCCACCCCCATAGTGCCTTTTTTAGGCAAGGCTCAAAAGTCAAACCCACCCCCATAGACAGTACAAGGAACAAGAAACTAAGGGTAATGCTGCTAAATGCCAGAAGTCTTAACCTCAAGATGCATGCACTCGAAGCTCTCCTCAGTATGGAGAACATCGATATCTGTGCAGTGACAGAAACCTGGTTCAAGGCTCCAGAGAGCACCCCAGCACTACCAGGCTATACCTCATATCATGCTTTTCGGCCCCAAAACCCGGACCGAACCACAAAAGGAGGGGGAGTTTCCATATTTATCAAGGATATCCAAACCTCCAGGTTAGTGGCATTGCACGAAGTATCGGAGACCATCCATGTGCAACTAACAGTGAGCAAGACTGCTTTTCAGTTTATAGCATCCTACAGACCCCCCTCTCAACGTCAGAAATCCCATTCAGCTTTCCTGAAAACATTGGAGAACATTAAGATCTCTCCGAACACCATTATATTGGGCGACTTCAACTACCCAAACATTGACTGGAAGCACTACTCAATCCCCAGCACCTTAGCCCAAAGATTCCTGGAAATTATAAACTCAAATGCTATGGAACAACTAGTCACCACTCCCACAAGAGGGGACAACATACTAGACCTGATCATTACCAACATGGGGACTCTATGCTCCACACCAGAAGTATATCCCTCATTGGTAAGATCAGACCATAAATTAATTTCACTGGATGTCCACATCGCGACCCCACCCCCAGCCCAGAAAACCACAGTGAAAAACTTCTCAAAAGCGAACTTCTCACTTCTCAAAACCGAAGTGGAATCCTTCAAGGCCCCAGGGCCAGTGGAAGCTACAGCCCAAACTGCAGAATCCTATATAAATGCATTCTACGGACATCTCCATGCATGGATCATGCTATCCCAAACAAAACCAAGACCCAATCATCCAAAGGCAGGCGTCCAGTCTGGTGGACCTCTGCCATAAATAAACTGTACAACAGAAGGAGGAAGCTACTACATGATAGAGCAAAATCCCTAATAGGGAAGGCATCTCTGATCAGTACTAGCAAAAAATTACGATCCCTCATAAAATCCTCCAAGGCCAGCTTCGAGAGAAAAATTGCACAGGACACCAAAGACAATCATAAGGCTTTTTTCAGTTATGTTAGAAACCTGGGATGCAACTCCCAGACTTGCTCTGAGTTGATTCTAAACGACAAAAAATACACTGAACCCACAGACATCGCCAATATCCTGGCAGACAGGTTCAGTGCAAACTTCTCCACCCCCTCCCCCCCAAAAGAGCAAGTATCTATCCTGGCAGAGGGCTGCCTCCCAAACATCTCAGATGCTCAGGTGAAGGCTGCCCTCTCCAAAGCAAAAAACACTGCTTCCATGGGACCAGATGGCGTCCCAGGTTGCATCCTACATGAACTACAAGAGGAACTAATCCCTCAAATAAAACAGCTATACAATCTCAGCCTCACTACAGGATATGTGCCCAGAGAATGGCGTACAGCAACAGTGGTCCCACTCCACAAAGGTGGAGCCTCTACGGACCCTGGAAACTATCGCCCCATAAGCCTGACTAGCTTAGTCTGCAAGGCTATGGAGAGGATCATCATGGAGCTCATAAACAAAGACATTGGGGACCTACAGACACTAGATCCTACCCAGTTCGGCTTTGTCAAGGGCAGATCCTGCCTTTTGAACCTGGTTGACTTCTTTGAAACAGTCACCAAAGCCATAGATGAAGGGAAGGTAGTCCACACAGCCTATCTGGACCTTGCAAAGGCATTTGACACAATACCCCACTCGGGCATCATAGATAAGCTATCCAGCTTAAATATAAACCCCTATGTCACAAGATGGGTCGCAAACTGGCTCAAAGACAGAACCCACAGAGTGAGAGTTGCTGGAGCCATGTCAGACTCGAAACCGGTCACAAGTGGCATCCCACAGGGTTCTGTCCTGGGACAACTCTTGTTCGGTATATACTTTTCCGAGGTACAGGCAAACGTGGGAGGACTATGGCTCACCAAGTTCGCAGACGACTGCAAACTGGGCACCATAATCAACTCTCCAGCTGACACAAACATCCTTCAAAAAGGTCTCACAGAGACAGATAACTGGTGCCAGTGCCATGGTTTAAAGCTAAATGCCAAAAAATGTATAGTCATACCATTTGGCAAAAACAATGTGCCCACAAATTACCACATAGGCGGAAACCCATTAAGTACAGAGAAAGTTATTAGGGACCTGGGGACCCAAGTTGATAGCAATCTCTCCTTTGAAAACCACATTGCCAAAGTGGTTAGAAAGACCTTCTACATAGCCCACCTCATCACGAAGGGTTTCACATCTAGCTCAAGAGAGGTAATCGTGCCCCTTTATTCATCCCTCATCAGGCCCATCATAGAATACAATGCCCCTTTTGGGATGTATCTTACCCGACACCTACAGCAATTAGAAAGACCCCAAAAGTATCTCACCAAGAGGATCAAGGGTCTCAAACAGATGCCATATGCTGCTCGGTTAAAAAAACTCCAGTTCTACTCAGTTGCATACCGCCTACTTCGAGGCGATCTATGCCTGACATACAAAGCTATGTCAAATCCAGAATTAATGGACATGCTCCACCTCAGTAAATGTAAATCCCTTAGAGCCACACGCTTGAGGGACTTGAACCTCAGCACAGAAATAAATAGAACTTGCTGGAGGGACAGGTTCATAACCCAGAGGCTCCCTTCGCTCTGGAATAGAATTCCAGTTCATGTGAGGCAGAGCACCTCACTGAATCTCTTCAAGAAGAATCTCGATAAGTGGATGGGGGATCGTAGGTTTGTCCCAGGGATTACTCCCGTGTCACTATTAGACAGAGGCACAGTAAACTAAACCTTAAAAAGGGCACAGTATACTCAAATCAAGGGGTGGCGTAAGCCATACAGAATCGGGCTAGGCTTATAATTGCCCCAGGGCAGATAGCCTAGTATGAACCTATGAACCTATGAACATGAATTTGCATTTTTCACTACAGAGAAGTATGACATTTTTCATGCATTACTTGCATTTAGCAATATGACTTTTTATTTTTAGTTTAAGTTACAATTTTCACTTCTCACAGGCTTACCCTCAAAGGGCATCACCCACATGGGATCACCCAATACCAACAGTTCAAAAGATAGATGCTAGAAAACCGGATATAGTGGTCCAAGAAAAGAAGACAAAAGTAGCATTGATCATTGAAATCACCAGACCCAGTGACTACCTTGATCTGCAGGCAAAAATGAGAGCCACATGGAAGAAAGATACCCAGAAAGTTCCAATAGTAGTAGGAGCAACTGGTCTTATAAAAAATAATTTACAATCATATTTAGATATGTTGCCAGTACATGTAACACCATACGAATTGCAGGAGGAGTTATTACTGGGCACATTATGGGTGCTGCAAAGAGCACTTTTGGCTAACATCAAAGAGTGAAACAATACTAATGTCATGAACTTTAATCGTACTTTGACTTAAGAATGGGGTCCATTCCAGTCATGGTATTAGAAACCCAAAAGACTTGGAGAAATTAAAAACAGTATCTCCTTAGTGGAGAATACCTCTGCAGCACCACTGAGGTTGGGTACATAGGTGACAGCAACACTTTACCATGATTTTGGAGGTTTAGTCAATCATTGCAGTTATAACATGGTCTTTTATTCAGTTGCTGATGGAGATCCTGCCTGTATGGGGGAATGAACCTCATTATCTTCCTTTCTTTGAATATGGTTCAGGCCACTCATCTATCTCTGTATATCATATTGTTGCAAGTTTTAGCTTTAGCATACCAAATGTGGCCATCATGCATTTCCTATGATGGATTACCCCATATCTGTGTAGCAGCATGTGCTGTGCCCATCCCAACTCCTATCAGCTGGATATAAAAGTCATTGCTGAAAACAAAGATTTTATTTTCAAGTATAAGTTGGCACATGGCATGTGCCAGTACATATGCCAATTTGTCCCTTGCACCCTTGCATGCTGGGAACAAGAGTATGTATTACATAACAACGTGTTTGTGGGGAATATCCTGTTCTACAGGTGATTTGTTCATAGGTTCATAGGTGTTTACCACGCTAATGACCACAAGGGCCTCTTTAAGCCTAACCATGCATCCCAAATCTCTGACAAGTTCTGATGCCATCGATAAGTGTAAGCATGGGCCTGGGAGGTGAACCATTTACAGTTTACCTGCGTCCTTTAGACACATAGGTGCCAAACCAGGGATGAATTTCCAGTTTCCCATCCAGTTGTCCAAGTTGCACTTGAATTGGGTTAGGGAGGAACTCTGGTTCACATGGATGGGGAGCCTGTTCCATAGACAGGGTAGTCTCTTATATACATACCTATCTCACCAGCAGGTCCTATTTATATCACAGGCAAGGTTTAAGTGTTTAGAATGGGTAATTCTGGTGCTGTTTGTTTTGTGGATATGTAGGAGGTCCATCAGAGTGGGGTCCCACAGCGCCCTGTATGTCAGGCATAGAGCTCCCCTCAAAAGCCTGTAGGAGACAGGATACAGGGATAGGGCCTTGAGGCAGTCTGCATGGGACATTTTACTTATAACCTGTATTCTTTTAGTGAGGACCTCTGTGGATGTTCCAATTGTTGGCTATGCCTAGTTAGGTACATACCAAAGGTGACACTGTATAAGAAGCAGAGCTCACTGGTAAGATTTTTCTGTCTCACAAATTCAAGAGCTGGAATTCATGACTAAAATTATTCTTGGTAGAATAAGTGTATGTCTTGTTATGCATTAAAGCATGAAGCAAATACCAGACAGATGAATGTTTCCATTTCATAAAAGTAATATCCAATTACTATTTTCTGGTACAACGAAGCATATAGGTCTGATGAATGCCAAATACAGTGGAACGATGACTTTCCTGGACTTAGATGCCATACCTTTGTTTATAAGTTGCACAACCTAGAATGATTTCCTCACCACTGTAGACACATGATGGTCAAAGGCAAGATTGCTATCTATGTGTATCCCTAAGTCCCTGATGACTGGGTCATTGCTAAGGGTTGTGTTGTTAATATGATAGTTACCAGGGATGGACGACTTCCCAAAGGGTACTGTTATGCATTTCTTGGCATTTAGTTTTAGTCTATGGCTCTGACACCAGTTGTTTGTCTGTGTTAGCCCCTCCTGGAGAACATTTGTGTCAGTGTGAGATTCAATGGCATCTCCTAATTTGCAATCATCTGCAAATTTAGTCAGCCAGAGACCACTGACATTGGCCTTGATTTCAGAGAAGTAAATACCAAAAAGGAGCAGTCCAAGGACTTATCCCTGAGGGACTCCACGTGTGACTGGCCTCTTTGTAGAGGTGGAATCCCCAGTTTTAATTTTCTGGGTCCTGTCTGTGAGCCACTTAGCTATCCACCAGGTGACATATGAGTTCCTTGGCCAGGTCAAGGTTGGCAGTGTGAACAATTTTGCCCTCATCCATTGCTTTGGTGACCTTCTGAAAGACGTCCACCAGGTTGAGTAGGCATGATCTGCCCTTGACAAAACCAAACTGGATTGGGTCCAGTGTCTGGAGATTTACTGTATGCCTCTTGATCATCTGCATGATAATTCTTTACATGGCTTTACATATAAGACTAGTGAGACTTATGGGTCTGTAATTTCCAAGGTCTGTAGATGGCCCACCTTTGTGCAGAGGGATGACTGTTGCCTTTCTCCATTCATGAGGCATGAAGTCTGTTTGGAGGCTACAGTTAAATAGTAATTCCAGAGGTCCTGATAGGTCATGTTTCATGCCACTTAGAAGGCATTCTGGGATATTGTCTGGGCCCATTGATGCAGTGCTCTTTGTCTTAGAGAGAGCATTAAGGACTTGTTCCCTAGTGATAGTGTGTGGGGGGATTATATTTGATGACATTTCCTGAGAGAAGGTTGAGGGGGAGAGGGGTAATGTTGGAGCTGAATTTATCAGCCAGGTTTGCTATATCTTCTGGCTCTGTATAGGTGGCTCCATTTACAATGAGCTATGCACACAACTGTGTATTGACTTTGAGGATGCGTACATAGATAAAGAATGCTTTGTGGTTGTCCTTGGCCTGGCAGGCCAAACTTACCTCAAATTTGACTTTGGTAGACTTTATTTGTCCTCTGAGTTGTTTGTTTAGTTTGATGAGAGTGCTTTTATCCTGCTGGATGCTGCACCTCCTAATTTTTGCCATGATTTTCTTCCTCCTGTTATACAGCCTATTGCTTTTGTGATTCCACCAGGGTGGCTTATTTATTTATTTATTTATTTATTTATTTGCAGTTGGTTAACCAGGATAGTCCATTGGGCCAAAAGAACCTGTTTTCAATGGAGTCCTGGGGAGAAAAGCTCCACGCACAGATTACACAAAGATTACAGTGATTAACATTTTAACAATTTCTGGTTATAAGACAACAAAAATACTGAGGTTTCAATCAAAAATAAAAGTTTTTTTTTTGAAGGAGAATATTGCTCTAGTAGGATGCAGTAGGCTAAGAATTTGCTAGATGCAAATAAGAAGTTGTTTACTAGAAGCAAATATGAATTTGCTATCTGGAATTTATGAGATGGAAGACTGTAGGAAGTGGGGAATAGGTTATAAGGGGTTATGAGGGTTGGGATTTTTTTGAGTTAGTTCTGTACATCTTCCTTGTGGGTGCAGCTGCCTATATGCAGCTGTTAACATGCTTGCACACAGTTTCTGTGAACAGTTCTGCATAGGCAGCAGTGCGCTCAGAGTTTATGGAGAATTAAAATTTTGCCAGGTTCTTACTTAATAGCAGGAGATTAGCCCTAGTATAGTTCTTAAACATCCCAAGTTTAGCTAGGGGTCCAGGTTTTAGTTTTATTTCAAAGGAGACCATTTTGTGGTCTGACCTTACCAGGGAAGGCATTACAGTAGGGGGTGTGCAGCAGTCTCCCATATTAGCCAGGACCAGATCCAGTATGGCTACACCCTTGGTTGGTATATTGAGTATCTGGTCCAGGGAATTTGTGTTTACAAAATCCAGGAATCTCTGTGCCTGTGCATTTGGTGCTGTATAGGATTCCCAGTTAATAGTGGGGTAATAAAAGTCACCCGTGAATATGGTACTAGGTTGAATGATTAGTGTTTTTAATACGTTTTTCTATGGGTTCCTGGGTCATACAGGGGGACCTATAGCTTGCAAGGAAGTGGTGTTGGATTTTAGCTATGGTGATTTGAACATGGAGCAGCTCAAGTGCATTGTCCTGTTTGACCAGCCTTGAAGTATACTTATTTTTGATGTAAATGGTGACACCTCCACCTTTTGTCCCTGCCTGTGAAACCATTTCTCAGTGACCGCACAGATGTCAGCATTCTCTAGGGTAAAGAGAGCTTCTAGGCAATGGAATATTTTCAAAATCATAGATGGGAGAAGAGCAGTTCATCCCTGGAAAAGCAGCGTGGTCTGCTGACCATCTCCTTGCATGCTGATAAATATTGCACCCCCTTAGAATGACACAAGAAACTAAGTCAATTATTAAAGTCAATTAATTGTAGATGATATCTTTCTTGCATGGAAAGAGACAGAACAGAGCTTAAATAGTTTTATTGATTTTTTACATAAGGCAACTGATTTTCTTAAGTTTAGTCATTGCCTTTCTCATGAAAGTATAGATATCCTCGATATTACCATTGATAAGGAAGCACTGGGACATTGCCACACTCGTCTTTACAAGAAACCTCTAACAGGAACATCCTGCTACACAGAACCAGTATGCATCCTTGTCACATCACTACAAATGTTATGAAGGGACAATTCCTGAGGATAATGAGGTAACATGATGATGACAATGACCTAGTTCTAGCTTTTGGACTTTTAAAAAATGAATTTCTAGCTCAAGGATATAAATGACATGAGATTGAACGGTGCATGAATGAGGTACTTCATATGAGAAGTAGTGATGGAAGTCCCTACTTTTTTCGGAAGGATCTAAGAATGAGAATGTTGAAGATCTTACTTCCACTGGCACACTTCATAAGAATAGGGTTTGTCTTACCTACTCGAGTGATCTGAACATGGTATGTAATATTTTGAAAAAGATTTGGTCAATCCTACAAGCTGACCCTGACATTAGAAAGTTTATTGATGATTTTCCATGGTTTTGTTTTGGGAATAACCTTTCCCTTAAATGACAAATTATGCTGCCAGAATAACTTAACATAGCCTGCATTTCAGTCCGATCGCAAAGAGACTTTTAAATGTCGTACTTAAAGAGCATGTAAATATATCTTAACAAACACCTCGTTTTTGCAATCCAGTACTGGTTTTAAAATAGAGATAGACTTTTATGCTGACTGTAAGAGTAAAGATCTGGTTTATTACACAGACTGAATTGTCTGCAGAGCTTTCTGTGTTGGTAAAATGAATTGCGTGCTAAAAGAAAAGGTTATGCAGCATATAAATGATATAAATAGAAAGAAAGTAACTAATGCCCTGGCCAAGCACATAATAGAATAAGGCAGTGACCACTCATTCAAGTTTTTTGTGCTGGAACTGACTTCATTGAATGTGCAGGGTGGAGATCAGAATAATACAACAGATTGCCATAAACTACGTTGGATACTACTTTTACAAGCACACATCCCACCAGGATTGAATGGGATGATTTCATTGTGTAAATCCTACCCCCCTACATCACTGAAATACACATCTTGGGGCTTGGCTCATAGTAAATACTTGATTGATTCATTTATGAATGAATAGTCAGCTGATTGTCTGTTTTAGTAACGGGACCTTTTTAGATTTTTAAACTGCGGTGGTGGTGCTGCAGTAGCATTGTCGCCTCACAGTAAGATGTTGTCCTGTTCGATTCTCAGCTAAAGCGTCTTCTGTGTGGAGACATGCGTGAATGGGCGTACCTTCGTTGAAGGTTGTGCGTCAGAGCTGGCAACTCGGCAGGTAAAAATCTGCTGCCAATCATTAGCGGACCAGAGTTCCGCTGTGGCGACCCCTAACCAGGAAAAGCCAAAAGACACAACAGCAACAACAAAATGCTCTTCCTTCAGTGGTTTTTATATGGTCTGAAGAAGCAGATCGAGTGTCTGTGAAAGTGCTTATCTCTTCTTTATCTTATATTTCCTGTTTTATTAAAAGTTTACTTTCAGCCGTGTTGATCAGAGTTTTTATTTTTCTTACAGTATCCTGTTAATTTGTTTTGTTTTGCTGTATTTTTTGGTTTCTGTAGGTTGCTTTGTCTTAGTGCGTAAATGTTGAACATGCCCATTTTTATTGCATTTTGGGTGCAACATTTTTACTGGTTTTGAACTAGTGCAGTGGGATTTGCTTTTTGTGTAATATCACTGATCATTGTTAAAGAAATTTTAAAGTATGTTTCTCCCTTACCTCCATTTTTAAGAGAGACTAGAACTGGTATATATAAGGGGGGCGTAGAGGTAATGGAGAAACTTTCTTTTGGATTCTCTGGGATTTATAAGGAGCTTTGAGTCAGTTAGCCAAATTTCAATGTGTGAGAGAGAGCTTCTTGGGAGTACTGTTGTAGTTTAACCATGTTTTTGACAGAGACAATGATTGTGGAATAGTCTGCATTGGATGATGCTTGTCTGGTTGTTTGGTTGGTAAATTAAGGTCATTAATGAATATATCAAAATGTACTGAACCTATTATAAAGCCTTGAGGGACTCCCACGTGACTGGGAGAAAGGAAGAGACATTGTTTTGCCACTTTACAGTTTGTTGTCTGTTTGAAAAGTAGTTGTTAAACCAGGATAGTAAGAGTTTATCAAAGCCTAGAGAAGACCTCTTATATTGTAATTTTTGGTGTGACACTGTGTCAAAGGCTTTGGACAGATCAAGGAATATAGAAAAGACAAGGTTATGTTGTTTCTGCTTTGCTTACTGCTGTAACAAAGCTTAGTAGTGCAGTGGTGGTACTGTGATGTGGATTGAAACCATGCTGTGTAGAGGAAAGTATTGAGTTTTCAGTACTGTAGGCAAGAACTTTAGATTTTATACACTTTGTAAGTGTTTTAGACAGAGGAGATAGGATTGATATAGGCCTGTAACTGGACAAGTCAGTGGGGTTACCACCCTTATGTAGGATTTTTTTTCCACAGACTGGGAACATAGTTTTCCTCGATAGACTGGTTTATTAAGATGGACAGAGGGTATGACAGAACATCTGCAATTAGTTTGATGTATTCATCTGGTAAGCTGGCTGGGACAAGCGTGGTGGGTTTCAAAGTATTAATTAGTTTTCTGATAGTTGAGGCTGGGATGGGTTGAAGTTTGAGGTTGGGAATGAGCCGAGATGTTATAATAGTTGTAGAAGATTGTGAGTTTATGATAGAGACAACGGAATTTATAAAGTGTGAGTTAAATTGGTTAGCAATGGTGCCTCAAGGTGCATCTGTGTTGGTTTTGGGGCTTGGTTTGGGTCACGTGACCTAGATTTAGGACTTTGTTGATGGTGAACAGAATATGTTAGCGTTGTTATGATTTGTGTATGCATATATATATATATATATATATATATATATATATATATAAATATATACATATATATATATATATATATATATATATATATATATATATATATATATATTTGTCAGACCATTGTTTTGCTTTTAGTAGAATTTCTAAGTTGAGTGTATTTATGTTTTTTATTTGGCATCAGTACTGTATTTCTTCTCAGTTTCACCATGCTTTATCCCTGTTTTTCATAAGCTGATTAGTTTCCTTTGTTAGACAGGGAGCCAGATTTGCTTTGATTCTTTTGGTCCTTATGGTTACAGCCTCATTTAGTATTTTAGAAATGTTGCAATAAATAGTACTACTGCTTCTATATGTTGATAAAGTTTAGTACTCTCAAGCTTATTAATTTTATGTTTGCAATGAAAGTGTCTTTATTGAGGGTGGAGAAATTGCAAGCAAGGTTATAGCAATATTCTTTTTGGTTATAAATGAGCTTTTTTACTGCAAGAATAGTCAGGTGGTCACTAAGGGTGTTTGGAATGGTTTTGGCATAGGTTAGTTTGCCTGGTTTATTTATGAATATCCAATCTAAGATTTAATTCCTATCAGTGGATTTGATCTAGCAGGTAAGAGTACAGATGAGTTGGGTAAACCCACAGAAGTTGACAGCATTTGTAGAGTTTTAATTCACACAGTCTATCTAGATCTCGCCAAGGCGTTCAACACCATCCCCCACTCTGGAATTATAGATAAACTCACTAAACTAGGTATAAATCCTTATGTCACAAGATGGGTTGCCAACTGGCTTACTGACAGAACCCACACTGTGAAAGTAGCAGACTCCAAATCAGACTTCAGACCAGTGACAAGTGAAGTACCACATGGTTCAGTCCTGGGTCCTCTCCTGTTTGGTATCTACTTCTCTGAAGTACAGGCTAACACAGAAGGTCTTTGGCTAACTAAATTCACAGATGACTGCAAACTAGGAGCCATAATTGAAACTCCTAACGATGTGGACATCCTACAAAAGGGCCTCACTGAGACAGATGCCTGGTGTCAAAAGTCATGGTCTCAAGCTCAATGCCAAAAAGTGCATTGTCATCCCCTTTGGTAAAAACTCTGTACCCATGAACTACCACATAGGCGGTAGTCTACCTAACACCAAAAGTGTGATAAGAGACCTTGGGACACAGGTGGACAATAGTCTCTCCTTTGATAATCACATTGCCACAGTGGTCAGGAAATCCTTCTATGTGGCACACCTCATCACAAAAGGTTTCTCATCCAGAAAAAAAAGGTCATTGTTCCCCTCTACTCATCACTCATTAGACCCATTATAGAGTACAAAGCCCCTTTTGGTATGTACCTCACATAACATCTACAACAACTGGAAAGGCCACAAAAATACCTCACAAAGAGGATTACTGGCCTCCAACAGATGCCTTACGCAGACCGTCTAAAAAACTCCAGCTTTACTCCATCGCATATCGCCTACTCAGAGGCGATCTCTGCCTAATATACAAAGCTATGTCAAACCCAGAGCTGTTGGACATGCTCCACTTAAAGAAATCCCAATCCCTCCGAGCTACATGCTCTAGGGACCTAAACCTTGTTACCACAATAAACAGAACATGCTGGAGGGATAGATTTTTGTCCAAGAGACTTCCCATACTCTGGAACAGACTACCTTTCTATGTCAAACAGAGCTCCTCATTAGCACTCTTCAAGAAAAATCTTGATGATTGGATGGGTAATAGGAAATTCACCCCAGGGATCACTTCTGTGGTTCTGCTTGACAGGGGCACAGGAAAATAATTTTCTTGGGTGGTGAAAGCCAGGGTACCTTTTTGGCTAGGCTTGTATAGGCCCTAGGGCCAATAGCCTAGTACCTACCTATGAACCTATGAATTATCTATGGTTTGCCAATCAATACTCATGTCTCTTAATATTGTGGTTTCTTGAGAGATATTGGTTAATGTCCAGAATTGAAATTCTTCAACAGTGTTTATGTCATTGCCAGGGGATATGTATTCACCTGTTATTCATAGGTTCTTATGGGTTTTGATTTTGAGACAGGATATAAGTATTTCTACATTATGGCATGGGGGAGGGTTTAGTAGGTGTAAGGAGATACTTAAGTTGGTATTGTAGATGACAGTTATCCCGCCTAGTTTTTTATGATTCCTGCTAACCTTATGATGTTGTATCTATGTAGTAAGATTTCATTATCCTTTATATCTTGTGTGAGACAGGATTCAGTGATGACTAGTATATTTAGATTGTAATAAGCTATCCATGCATGAAATTCTGGCTATCTGTTATAAATACTTTTTAGGTTAATTGAACAGATATGAAAGCCAGAGATCTATTTTAGCAGTTGTTACTGAGGTGGTTTTTTTGGAGTTTAGTGGAATTCATTTGCTTTGAATAGATGTTTAGGCCTGGATTATGATGGATACCACAATTAGATTTTAGATACAGTAAAATGAAAATGTAGAACTAGGGTTACGTGTATTTCAGCTTGGGTTTAAAGCCTAGTTTGCGGGGGAAGAAGTTGTGATATAGGCACCTAGTCTTAAAAACAGTCGCTATTTGATGTGTTTTTTAAAGGGAGAGTGCTATAGTGAAGTTCTAGTTGGTGTTAAGTGGGAGTGATGGTACAGTATGGGATCTGTTGAAATAGCAGTTGGGTAGGGGGTACTAGAACCACAGACCATACTCGGGTCACCTGGGGTGCAGTCAAGCTTTATCCAAGTCACTGAGTCAGGCAGCTTTATTGTCTTTTAATTTTTTAAGTTGTTCATTAATCTCGCAAATATCAATGAACTTTTTAAAAATATTTATATTATTAAATGAAAATTGCTAATTAATGTGTATATTAACAAAATTATCTCCTTCCAATACTGTTACCTGTCTGTAATCATATTTAGATATTATCGATGCAATGTTTAAAGTTTCTTAAAACTTCCTCAGATCCTGTTTTTGTTTTGCTGTTTTCAACTTTTAATCTGAATAGAATCACTTACAGAATGCAGTTAACATGTACAGTAACCTAAACACACAGAACATAAACTAATGCAGAGGTTCCCATGATTACGGAACATGTTTTTTTTTTTTTGGGGCTGAGGCACATTGCTTGCTTTAAGCAGAATAAGCATCACTGGCCCATAAGTGGGCTGGGTGACCCAGTGAAAAGCCCAACATTTTTGAGCATATCAGAGCAAGCAGACTTGTAATTATTTGTATGGATGGAGCACACCTGATTGTAGGAAAAGCCTTGCAAGCAATGAGGTTGTGATGTATGTGCTACATTAATTCTGTAAGAGGGTGAGCATAAGGAAGGGTATAGCCATTGTACTAAGTTCATCATTGATAGAGTTAGTGATAGAGCACAGCTTTACAGTGGGTGAAGTGATTTAGGCGGGGTAGGGATGTTGTAGGGTGTCTATATCAGAACAGTGAATGCTAAAAATAGTGAACGCTATTCTGTCCAACTATAACGTTCGAAAGCCAAAAATGTCGAAGTCATGGATCAGCAAATTTTTTCCCAGGGGAAAAAATTTGCTGATCCAAAAAAAAAAAAAAAAACATACATACAAACAAAATAAAGTGAAGTGAGTAAAGTTTTTTCCCAGGGGAAAAAAAATCACTGTTCCGTGACTTCGACATTCTCAGCTTTCGAACTTTATAGTTTGACAGAAGAGCGTTCGCTATTTTTTTCAGCGTTCGCTCTTCTGATAGGGAACCATTGTAGGTGAGGAGTTTCATAGCTGATTATTATGTCATGTTAATTGTACAGATGATTTCCAGAAGAAGAACTGAGACATTTTCTAACCGGATAGTGGATATTATGAGGGAAGATCTAATTATCAAGGTGAACTTAACTGTATAATGGCTCCAAGAGATACTAGCATGATGGGGGTCCACAGGTGTTCGCTCCTTGTTAACTCTATTAATGTATTTTGATCCAGAACCTGAAGTTAGGTCTGCAGTGGTATAGTACAAACATCTCTCTTTGGCACACAGCTAACAGTCTGAAAGTGATAAGGTATACTTGAATCACAATGAGTTTTTGTTCTTCTTTCAGCTTTTCCCGGTCAGGGGTCGCCACAGCAGAACTCCGGTTTGCTAATGATTGGCAGTAGATTTTTATGGTGCTGAGGTGCCAGCCCGACGCCCAACCTTCACCGAAGGCACGCCCATTCACGCATGTCTTTCAAACGCCACTCGACCACAGGGAGGACATGCAGACTCCACACAGAAGGCACTCCAGCCGAGAATCGAACGGGAAAACCTCTTGCTGTGAGGCGACAATGCTACCGCTGCACCACCGCGGCTTCTCTTGAATCACAATGAGACACACTGAAAATCATGTTTATATCTGTCTTACATCAAGGATGACTTTTTTTTCAAATACAGGGCAGGTTGATGAGTCAGTTTCCAATACTGGAAGGCTTCCAGGAATTTATGTTAAGCTTTGGGGTTTCTAGGAATGTCTGAAGAAGAAGTCTGAGCGCTCTTAGAAGGTTCATTCACAGTATCCATCAAATTATCAGATACAGAGGTAAATATGTAAGAACTACAAATTCTTTCCTGGCTCAAGAAAGGGATACTACCTCTCACCATTTGGCAGTTCACCTTGGCTACCAATATATGCAATACTATGTGGCTAACAAGGGTACATCTGTATGTAGATATTATCCAGATGGTATCTCTGATTTTGCTAATCCATCTGTTGAGAGTAGTACAAATCTTGGGGGCATCTACAAGGGTTGTTTATTTTGAAATTAATTTAAAAACATTTCTAGTCTATTAATTACTTAACCTTAATTGAAGAGTCACCCATTAGCTGGGAATGAGTAAGATGAAATATTTAGTATTAGATACTTATTGGGACAGTAAAGCTTTATGGGCTGATGTGCTATCTTTATGTTTGTTCCATATCAGCTGTGTAATGTAAATGATTGAGAGGAGTCAACCGCCCTCCTACACGTGTGCACTGAGAAGTGTGGCCTATCCATTTCAGCCCTGCTAGTAACAGGCAACATACATTCCTAGTAGACACACTGTGCTCTGAATGTTTAATGCTGTAATAGCATGATATTGTATTAGCATGATAATATAAAGCATGCTAGAGTCTTACACCCACTTGCAAGTGTGCATAGAGAAGCATGGCCTAATTTCTTAGTAGTACTGTGGAAGCATGGAAATAGAGTTAAAACTGCTATCTTAGGGTATAGTTCAGATATCTCACATCCACTCGCAAGTGTGCACAGAGAAGCATGGCCTAATAATCAGTGTGCTTGAATAGGAGCTGATGGCACTTTTTTGTCTTATTCAAATGCTGTAGTCTGATATTTTATTGTTATAAGAAATATTTTAAATTTGTAAACTGACACTGTGGAGTTACTTGTACAATACTACATAATTCTTTGCTAGTGTTATAAACACTGAAGTGTTTCTATTTGTTTTTTTGTTAGTTTAAGTTAGGCCTTACTTTCCCCTACTAACTCTCCACTAATACAAAGTTAGTACCTACCAGCATACCTTCACTCTTCCCTCCACACTTAAACCACACCATCAACAGTATCCAACCACCACTCTCTCAAAAAATGCATCCCAGACTAGGAATTCTTTGTATTACACTCTCATATCTAGCCTACATCACAACCATTCATACTAACACAACATTAGAAAACACTGCATTCCATATAACACATACTTACACAAAATCAAACACACCCTCAGATATCCCTATCACTGCCACATTATTTAAAGACAACTCAATACTACGCATATATAAGTTTCGCATAGCCACTTCTTACACTAGAAAAATATCACTTAGGTCCAACTCAGAAGTAACACACACTATTAAATATATACTGTTTATCACAAAGAAACTACTCACTTCAGGAGACATATACCCAAACCCAGGACCACTTAACACTCTACTATCAACCAAACAAACTTCTGACCTATCGATACTTAATATCAACACTAGGAGTATATCTAACAAACTTCCTGACCTACATGCATTTATAGCCCACTACTCCCCAGACATACTAATCATTACTGAGACCTGGCTAAAACCAAACTCCCAAGACGAGGAAATACTTCCACCAAGCTATAATATATTAAGACACGATAGAGTAAGCAAGAAGGGAGGTGGAATTGCTATCCTCTTTAAAAGTACACTCAACATAAAACTCCTACAAACCTCTTTACCTGAATTTCAAAATACTGAAATCTTAGGCTCAGTCCTATATATAAACAACACAAAAAAAAATCAATATACTCTGCTGTTACATTCCCTCATGAAATAACTCCCCCACCATTGAAGAAATCCTACAATGAACTGCAGATAATCTTCCACAGGAAACCATCCTACTAGGTGATCTAAATACTGACTGGTTAGCATGTAACTCTAACAACCCCACTAACCAAATCAATCTCTTTGTTTTTTCCCATCTCATCCAAGAACCCACTAGAATAGAAAAAAAAAAAAACAATCTATACTAGACTGGACGCTAGTCAGTTGCCCCAAAACAAAACTTCCAGACAGGATGTCTACCAGACACTCTAAGTGACCATCTCCCCACAGTCCTCCTTTGTAAAAGCACCAACTTAGCTAAGCCCATAGCTTTTAGACAAGTCAGAGATGACCGCAAACTAAAGATACAGGATCTTAACTCCATTCTAAAACAATGTAACTGGGAACCACTTAAAACCCTAAGTTTAGACCAAGCCATCGACTACTTTAATAGCACTTTCATTAATGTCCTAAATTTAGTCGCACCCATTAGGAAAATTAGAGTTAAGATAAACTACGCACCATGGCTCAGTAGAGACACAAGACCCCTACTGAAGTCAAGAGACAAGGCTTGGAAAATGTGGAAAAGAGAAAACACTAGCCTATCCAAACAAAACTACCAGCAACTCAGAAATCAGGCTAAGAAACAAACCAAATTGGATAAACAGAATTACTTCCTTGCTGCCCAAAATAATTACTCAAAAGACCCTCAAAAGTTTTGGCATACTATCAACTCACTGTTAAAACCAGGTAAAACCACCACTCTAAATTCCACCTCCAACAACAATACTAAAGACATAGCCTCCCAGTTTAATCAACACTTTACAGAATCTATCCTGACTTTATCCTGCCAACTATCCAAAAACAAACTTTTAGATATCTCAACAAAATACCCTGATAACATCCCCTCCTTTACTCTCTCATCTGCTCCTACCTCTGCTATTAAAAAACTCCTCCTGAAATTAAAGCCTACCACCCTTGCTGCAGACAGTCTACCTGCTAACTTCCTAAAAGTAGCTTCTGAGTCCATATCTTACCCTGTATCCATCCATATCAATCGCTCCATACAGGAAGCCTACATCCCTCAACTATGGAAAGTATCATATATTATTCCACTTCACAAAGGTGGTAATTCCTATGATTTCTCTAATTATCGTGCAATTGCGATTCTATCCCCTCTGTCTAAACTATTCGAAAAATGTATCTACTCTCAAGTAATGAATTTTCTAAACTCACACAATCTTCTCTCCTCCACACAACATGGCTTCCAGCAACACCATAGCACAACTACTGCTCTTCTCTCTTTTACTAACCTGGTGAACCATCACAGAAACAACAACAACTTTGTATCTGCTATATTTTTAGACCTCTAAAAAGCATTTGACATGGTCTCACACTCCCTACTTCTAGACACCCTTGCCTATCTAGCCCTTGCCCCTCCAACTATTGCCTGGTTTAAAAATTATCTGTCGATAGGCAGCAGTCTGTCCAATGGCAAGGTATACTAGCTCCTCTACTCTCAACAACCATAGGTGTACCACAAGGCTCTATATTAGGTCCTCTTCTTTTCTCAAGTGTTCACTAACAATCTTCATACCTCCACCCACCCTGCTACACTCATACAGTACACAGACTATTCTACTCTTATCTGCTCTGCACCCTCACTTACCACATTACAACTCACTCAGGATTCCTTTAGCTTAGTGGAAAGTTGAATTACTGGGATCTAACTTATCCTAAATACCATACAGACTAAATTGGTTCTTTTCACCTCTGACAAATCTATTCCTACCTCTATATCCTTCTCAATCACTTCCAGTAATGGTACTATCATCACCCCCTCTGATCATACCAAACTCTTGGGTGTAGAAATTGACAAAAACCTACAGTTTGATGTCCACGTTTCACAAACCATCAAAAAAGTCCATAAAAAATGGGAACACTTTACAGACACAAAACCTTTCTCTCAAAACAAGCGAGAATATCACTAGCCCAAACCCATCTATTGTCCACTCTAATATATGCAGCACCAAGCCTTACCCATATCAGAAAACATGATTTTGCTAGACTTGTGACATGTTACAACTAAACTGCCAAGTTTGCTAATAACTGCACCTTCAGAACCCATCACTGTCAGGCTCTAAAGGAACTACAATGGCTAGAATTTCCCCAACTACTCAATTACCATCAACTAATCATTGCCTACAATATTGTGAGACATCCTGATAGAACCCCAGCACTAAGTCACCTACTCACGCTCTACAAATCAAATCGTCCCCTTCACTCCACTGACAAATCAGTCCTTTGTATCTCTAAGGCTAACAACACTACAGGTAAAGCACTATTCTCATATAACGTAGCTAAATCCTGGAATAACCTTTCCCCTGCTTTATCTTCTGCCTCCACTATTACACTGTTCTAAAACTCACTTAAATCACACAATAAATTCCTGGCTATGTCCATGCATTACCTAATCTTCACTGTTTCTATCACCCCAGATAGCTTCATATCCAATTATACCTACTGTAATTTTTCTACAGTATCAGGAATTATATTTTCTGCTCAAGTTTCTAACAGTTATACTAACTCATGCTAAACTTACACTAATTAATTTCTATAAGTAGTCTCTGCCTATCTCTATAGTCAGTTATAATGCTTAAATAGTGTCAATTTCTGTTTCTGTATTGAAAGTTGTATTTTTTATCTAGTGTCAAAATTTGTTTTTGTATCAAAAGTTGTATATTTTTATCTATTGTCAAGGTTTTGCTTATGTATAGATGATCATATTGTTATCAATTTCTTCAACTATTTGTTTTTCTGTACTGAATGTGGAGCTTTTCTCCCTGGGCCTCCACTGTAAATGGACATGTGTCCGGTCCGACTAGCCCGGTAAACAAATGTAAAATAAAATAAAATAAAATAAAATAAATGCCTGCTATAAGGGAAGTATGTGGGATCTTTTGTATATGTGAGAAGAAGTGCCAAAAGTCAGGCATAAATGGCTACTCTCAGTGGACCTAACTCTCGAAGTTTTCCTAAGGTACTTTATCCCTTAATGACCTTCATGATCCAGCCCATTTATAAAACTCTACACTCATGACAATATTGTCTTTTGAAAAAACAAATGGCACTCCATAACCATGTGTAGGATATGCAGCAATGGGGAAAAACATTTGCAAAAAGACCAAATCGTGGAAACTAGTTATAATGGGTTTCTACACCCAACAGGAAGGTTAGTGTTATGATTAAACCTAACGGTTTAAGTAAAAAAGTGGCAATCTTTGCTCTGTTTAATGAAGTGACAGTTTTATGTGTTACTGTAAGGCCTTCATCATGTTTTTATGCATTACAGATTATATATCAAGTATATATATATATTTGCTATATATATATATATATATATATATATATATATATATATATATATATATATATATATTTAAGCTTGTGAGCAAACCTGGAGAGAATTTATGAACATGTCTTATCAAATTAAAACAAAGAATGACAATAATGCCCTTTTTAAATATTCTAGAGTGTGCCTTAATTTTAATAAATTTTGTTTTCCAATCTTAGACCGAGTTATGGTTAACCCCAGGGGGTGATGTGGGTGGTATGCTTGATGCGAGGGAAGTGTGGTGCCAATTAAAACTGCAAGTTTCATATCCACCATGAATAAACAAACACATTTCCCTTCAGCCTATTTTAAATAGAAGAGCAAACAGACATTGATTTTTTTAAAAAAACAACTATAAATACAATTTTAAATACCAACATATAAAAAATTGTTTGCATTAATACAGTGCTTTTAACAATACAATTGACTTATTAACTTTGGAGAAGGGAAGATATTGATTCATTTAGTTAACAGTCAACTGGGTTTTTATTAATTTTTTCACTGTGGCCTTTTAAGAAATGGATTAACATTAATTATTTTAATTATTGGTCTATATAAGGTATAAAAAGTTAATTTGTGTTTCATTAAGTGATTCTGATGAAGTCCTATCTTAAGAGGACAAAAGTGCTTAATCTGTGGCGTAGTGTATGTGGTTTTGTTGGAATACATTTTATTTATTTTATTCTGCTGGCTCCTGTGCCCATAATTCATGAATTTTTCCATCTTCGTAGTGTTTTCTCTATATCTGGAGTGGTTTTACAAGTTACATTTTTATATTAACCTGACACTCAACCTGACTGAGGCTTCTATTTCCTCCAATTTCTTGTTATCATTTCCTTATTTTCTTGTCCTTTTCACTTTCTGTGATACAAAATAAATGCAAATAAATAAATAAATAAATACACAGACTTAGAAATCTGTTCCCATTCTTGAAACTTGTGCTTTTGTGAAACACGATAACATGAATGACTTAGAATGAAACATAATAATAATGTCATATGTATACATCTCTCTGAGGATTATGACTTTATTGTGTTGAGGGGGTCTGGGTCCTCTTGAGAAACTCAGAATTTTGCTGTCTAGAGCTGGTAAACTGGCATAAAAAGAGAGAGACGGGCACAGACCCACAATGTCCCTTTGGTGATCCCTTTCAAGAATCTGAGAACTTCATGTTTACTCGGACCCAGCCTTGGAATCAGAACTAAGATGGCAATCACTGTTAAGCGCCTGGTGGCTGAGTGAATGACAGACATAGCCCAGCTGGGTTGATCCATCATGTGGTTTCCCCAGAATGTCCACTGGCTTTTGCAGCATGGAATGCCTCCTCACTAATAGCAAAGTGAACAGAATGTGTGTGGTATTCTGAGAAGTACCAGATAGGATTAACTGGTGGTGTCTCTGCACACAGCAATTAAATTAGGACCACCCTTCCTGAGTAGGAGTGGTCTCTTGTATTATGGAGTTGACACCCAGTAGAAGTCCAGAGATGGTGTGTGGATGTTCACAAGCCCATAGATGGGTGCTCCTCTACTTGGGCTTGTGTCAGTAAATGAGAAATTCATATCAATGTGCAGAAAGGAAACCTCCAATTGTTGTTTGTGCACATGCTGCTAACAGTTATTCCAAGTATTCAGGCCTCTTTAAAATCATGGGTATATCGCTCAATGGGGTGGTGATTCTGAAGACCTTCAGGGAGACTTCAATGCTCATACTGGGAGCAATGCAGATACCTGAATGTAGTAATTAGGAACACATTTTTGCCTCATCTGAAATCCGGTTGTGAAGGCATATGATCATGTATCTCAGAATATCTTCTAGAAAGTACTCCAACAGCAAATGGTTCCATTCTTCCATCGTACTCTGACAGCATGTGGTTCCATTGTCACAGCGTACTACAATAGCACATGGTTGCCTTCTCAACATGGACTACAACAGTGCATGGTTCCATTGTCACCATGGACTACAACAGCATGTGATTCCATTGTCAACGTGTACTACAACAGCATGTGGTTCCATTGTCACCATTTACTACAAGAGCATGTGGCTCCATTGTCACCGTGTACTACAACAACACATGGTTCCATTGTCATCATGTACTACAACAGCATGTGGTGCCATTGTCATCATGTACTACATGAGCTTGTGACTCCATTGTCACCACATACTACAACAACACATGTCTCCATTGTCGTCATGTACTACAACAGTATGTGGTTCCATTGTCACCATGTACTACAAGAGCATGTGGCTCTATTGTCACTGTGTACTACAACAACACATGCTTCCATTGTCATCATGTACTACAACAGCATGTGGCTCCATTGTCACCACGTACTACAACAACACATAGTTCCATTGTCATCATGTACTACAACAGCATGTGGTTCCATTGTCATCATGTACTACATGAGCTTGTGGCTCCATTGTCACCATGTACTACAAGAACATGTGGCTCCATTGTCACCGTGTACTACAACACATGGTTCCATTGTCATCATGTACTACAATAGCATGTGGTTCCATTATCAGCATGTGGTTCCATTGTCATCATGCACTACATGAGCTTGTGGCTCCATTGTCACCACATACTACAACACATGGTTCCACTGTCATCATGTACTATAAAAGCATGCAGTTCCATTGTCAACATGTACAACAAGGGCATGTGGCTCCCCTGCTAACATGTACTACAACAACATGTGGTTTCATTGTCACCTTATACTACAAAAGGATATAGAATCACAGGAAATTACTAGGCTATCAGCCCGAAGATCATTTTAAGCTAATCTGTTTCTTCCCCATGTAATACGATAGAAATGCTAGTCAGTACCCAAGATTGCATTTAATAATGACTGCCCATGTACAGGGGGGTTGTGAGCTCTATCCCTGGTAAGGATTTACAGTGCCCCATCCACTCATCCAGGTTCCTCTTGAAATGTGTCATAGAGATGCTTTGTTTCATATGAGTTGGTAGCCTGTTCCAAAGATGCAGCAGTTGCTGAGAGATAAATCTGTCCCTCCAGCAGGTCCTATTTAAGTCACAGGGCATATGTAGGCCCCTGGAATAGGTAGCCCCAGTTCCATGTGATTTATGGATCTGCAGTAAGTTCATTAGGTTTGTGTCTTGGATTGCTCTGTAAGCCAGGCGTAAGTCTCCCCTAAGAAGTCTATACGATACGGAGTATAGTGACAGAGATTTTAGTCAGTCTGCGTAAGACACATGCTGGAACTCCTTGATCTTCTTTGTTAGAAACCTCTGCTGTCTCTCTAATTGCTGCAGGTGCTTAGTATGGTAAATGCCAAACTGGGCATTATACTCAATTATGGGCTGGATAAGTGCCGAGTATAGGGGAATTATAACTTCTTTTGCTCTCGAGGCAATGCCTTTACTAATCAAGTGTGCTATGTAGAAAGCTTTCCATACTACAGGAGACATATGGTGGCCGAAGTTAAGGTCGCAGTCAATTTGTGATCCCAGGTCCCTTACCACTTCATGGGTACTTCAGCTATTGTTGTTGATTTGATAGTGTGAGGGGACACTGTTTGTGCCAAAGGGAATGATGATGCATTTCTTTGCATTCGGTTTGAGACCATGACTAATACATCAGTCGCTGTACTGACATCATTTGGGGATTCATTGATTGCACCTAGTTTGCAGTCATCTGCAAACTTGGTCAGCCACAACCCTTTAGTTTTGACCTGAACTTCTGAGAAGTATATACCAAACAGTAGGGGGTCCAGCACTGACCTCCTGTGGTGCCCCACTCATAACAGGTCTACTGGTTGATGTGTAGTCACCCACTTTGATAGTGTGTGTCCGGTTTGTGAGCCTGTTTGCAACCCATCTTACAATGAAGGAGTTTACATTCAGTTTGCTAATTTTATCGGTAATGACTGAATGTGGGACTGTGTAGAAAGCCTTTCCCAGGTTGAGGTATGCTGTGTGCACAGATTTGCCATTGTCAATGGCCTTGGTCACATTTTCAAAGAAATCCACTAGATATAGCAAGCAGGATTTGCCCTACAAGAAGCCAAATTGGGTAGGATCCAGGGTTTGGAGGTCACCTATGTCTTTATTATGAGGTCCATAATGATATGTTCCATGGCCTTACAAATAAGGCTGGTCAGGCTTATGGATCTGTAATTCCGCAAGTCTGTTGCTAGGCCACCTTTGTGGAGGGGAATAACTGTTGCTGTTCTCAATTCTGCAGGAACAAAGCCGGTGGTTAGGCTATGATTGAAAAGGGTACTTAATGGTGATGCTAGTTCATGGTTTAGCCTGTTTAGAAGACAGCCTGGGATGCTGTCTGGTTCCACAGAGGCTGTATTTTTTGCCTTGAACAAGGCTTTGAGGACCTGCTCTTCAGATATGTATGATGGGGGGGGGGGTTTTGGGGGAAAGTTTGTTGTAAGTTTGGAGGGGATAAGGGAGTAAAATTTTCACCAAACCTATCCACTAGCAGGTTTGCTATCTCTGTGGGGTCAGTGTATGTGATAACGTTGGCCACTAGTTCTGCACATGCTTTGGTCCTACCCTTTAGGTAACATATGTAGCTGTAAAAGGCCTTATGGTTATCCTTGGCTGTACATGCTAAGTTTCTCTCAGAGGAGCCCTTGGAGTGTTGTTTGCCTGTTGAGGCTGAGGAGGGTACTTTTCCATTGTTGGGGTCTTGCCTTTGTTTTTTTGGGACAGCAACTTTTTGCATTTATTGTAAAGTTTGTTAATGCTGGATGTCCACCATGGCAACTTGTTTTTACTTGGGGCACTGGCTTTGTTTCTTTTTGGTACGACAGAGTTTATACCGTTATGCAAGTGATTGTACAGGGCTTTAGTGTACGTAGTTACCACTTCCAGTTTGGGTGGGGCTTGGAATGCATTTATACTTTCACCTTGGAGGGTACAGTTTGCCTTGGTGAAGTTTTTTAGTCTGATTTCACCCTTTGTGAGTTCTGGTGTTAGTGCCAGCTTGAAGGTGACTTATTTGTGGTCAGTTTTAACTAATGAAGGTCTGACAGTTGCGGCAGTGCATCTGTTTGGCATGTTGGTGAGGACCAGATCCAAAATGTTTATTCCCCTTGTCGGGGTATGGACAATTTGTTCTAGGGCATTTGAATTAACAAGTCAAAGAACTTTTACATGAGCATGATAGGGCTAGTATAGGTTTCCCAGTTGATGGTGGAATAATTGAATTCCCACATAACCACTGTGTTTGGCAAAATTTGGATTATCTCCAGTTTGGTCAAATAGGCTTCATGGGTGTCATGACCCATGGAGGGGGATCTATAACTGGCTATAACTTGAATGGGGGTCTTACCCACCATAACCTATACTTGGAGTTACTCCAAGGGTTAATTTATCTCTAATACAGATTGAAACCCCTCTAATACAGATTGAAATACTGCCTCCTTTGGTTTTCACATGTTCATTTTGCAGTCTAAAGGTGTGGAATGCATTGTAGCCTTACAAGACTGGGGAACTCTCTGAGGCCTTGAACCAAAAACATGGTTCCATTCCAACCGCTGTGTTGTCAGCATTCTCTGTATCTAGGGTGTAAGTACTGTGTCCACATTCTTGACATGAAACCAGTAGCAGGATGTTCTACAACAAGCACCATGTTTGAACATAAGGACACGTTAAACAACAGAGTTGAGAGTTTGAGCTACCATAAATTAATTTCAAAACCAAACAGCACAATGCTCAACACAGAAGGGTGCATGTTGCCATTTATAATGTAGAATATAAGTATACATTTAAAAGACTCATGTATATCAGATTCCTGTACATAATTTCTCTGATTCTTGCTGCAGAGACTGCAAATACAACCATACTTGAAATATAAAAGGAAGTTTAGATATATTGCCCTCTTAATACAGTGTTACATTAGAATTATCAACCTCCTCTTGCTCTCACTTCAAGATAGTTCAGTGAATATTTAAGGCAGCTCCATTTTTGTACTAGATTTTAAATTAATTTACTTATATCTTCAGTTTCTATTTTAGTAAATGAGTACTATCCAAAGTGGCATGTCATATGTTTGATCTGGGTCAGTTATTGTCTGCAAGTAAACATAAAACATTGATACACCAATAGACAGTTGCTACTAACAAAAAGATGATATAAAATAAGTCAGGATATTATTATCAGAACTCACCAGATGTTTATAAATATGTGGAAATGTGTGTGTGTGTGTGTGTGTGTGTGTGTGTGTGTGTGTGTGTGTGTGTGTGTGTGTGTGTGTGTGTGTGTGAGTGCATGTGTGTGCATATGCCTGTGTGTGTCTGTCTGTCTATATATGCGTCTACATGTATTTTAATGAAGGAAGCTTTTGCAGTGCCAATTAAATCTAGTAGTAGTTTCATGAGTAGTATGATTTTAAAATGGTTTTGTTGAAAAATGTCATTTGCTTTCAGTGATACTGCAATTTAAATGCTATTTTGATGTGTTTAAATGGTTTTGGCTTTGTTGGACAAATTTCACTACTGTAAAATCTGCAAAGAACTGCAGGTTCAGAAATTACTTCAGAGGTCAGGCTCCTGAGAAGGAAAGCATGGTACTAGAACTGAAGTTATATGCACTATTTAATTTTGTTGTAGTACAGTAATTACAATTCAAAGTGTATTCTGTGGAATTTATTACATGGTATTAATGTGTTTGCTTGTGATCTGAAGATGTTACGGAGAAGCTGGACAGAACTTCATTGCATATGAGAGAGGATATGGGGGAGGTCTGAGGGCTTGTACCCCTGCAAAAAAGAAAGATCTTCAATAGCACTTTAGTATTGTTGACAAGCCTATATTTATGCATAGATTAATGCAGTTTAAATCATTTTGTTTCATTCCTGATGCATTTATTGGTATGGAATTTAATGCTGTGACATGACTCCTGCATATACTGGTGCACCATGACCATTTCCATTCAATGTACCAGTCTTCACATTGCCAAATAGAGTATCTCAGGAGAGTGGAACTCCAAGCACACCATCATGGCAAGCAGTATGGTGTTGTGTGATATGCTTTCTTCCACAGATCCACTCCAGCAATGATCAATGCAATCAGTCAGAGGTCAGGGAAAGGTGGTCCTGCGTGAGTGCTGATAATACCAGATGCCCCTCTCTCACATTACTGCTACCTTTGTTCTCTCAGTAAATGCTGTTCCAGCCACTCTCTCACATTACTGTTACCTTTGTTCTCTCAGTAAATGCTGTTCCAGCCACTCTCTCACATTACTGCTACCTTTGTTCTCTCAGTAAATGCTGTTCCAGCCACTCTCTCACATTACTGCTATCTTTGTTCTCTCAGTAAATGCTGTTCCATAACATAACAAGTGTACTGACAGCTGATTAGGACTCTAACTGTCATAGGCTGTGATACTCCTGGTAGGTGTGGGTATTGAGCGAGTACTGCTTATTTAATGTATCCAAGAGACATGTTCCTCTTTGCAGCTTTGTGCAGTATTAGAATTAGAATATCCTGACAAGCTCCATAAACCCATATGTAGAAATTATAAAAAGGTATTTTTAGCATGACCTGCATAATTCTACAAATGTATTTATCACCAGCTAAGGCTCCAGGTCAGTTTATTATCCTCCTTGAGCTGAACAGACTTTATATTATTAAAAAATAATTACTAATTTCTGCTTGGGTTGGTATGTGCTAAATGGAGTACAGTTTTGATACAATTCTGTAACCCTGTGGTTAACGTCTCCTCCCTGCTTTAGCACTGAGTCATTTCTTTATACGCATGATTGCTAATCTTGACTTTGCTTTGCCTGCTTTACACATTAAGCTTGTAGACTTCTAGCCTTTTTCTTTCAGATATTGTTAATTGATTCAGAACAGGGCAAATTCTAAAGGTTGACAGTATAATGTAAATTCAATTTTAGTAACTATTACCTCAAGTATGCTTGCGTTTGTAGAAGTCTGAATATATATTTTTTTTGCTCTGGAGATTTCATTTCTGCCTCAAACTGTTTTATTTCCACTACTCTTCTATATTATTTATATAAACATTGAGATTTCTTTATGTCCAAAGTTTAAATTTATTCTGCTATCATCTCAAGGGCAAACACTATTTTCGACATCCCCAAAATCTTTATGTGCAATATAAATGTACTACATGTGCGCTGCAATGGCATACTGCAGACCTCTTAATTAATTGATTTGAAGTATTGTCACATCATTAGATCTAAGGGAGGATTTGCACAGGGGTGTACAGGTACACCTCATGAAAACAAAACATATGAAGAACTAATCAATGCAGGAATGCAAGGTGAGCAAGACTCAACAAAGCATGTTGCTATGACCTGCCAAGTCTAAAAAGGTATTACTGGGAGTTCTTGGTCATCCAGAGATGAAGCTGTGCTTCAGACATTTTCAGTAGAAGATGTCATATGTGAACCATTAACGTATCACATTTTGTCTTGAATGAGAATACTAAAATACACCTCCATCAGGGATTACTAAAAGGAGGCCCACCATTGCCTTCCAGTTATAATTTTTGTAGAAAATCCTCAGACTTTCAAAGTCTCTTCTCTTAGGGACACCACTATTATTATCTTTTACACAAATTTTTAATGACACTGTAAGCCTGTATGTTCATCATATTGATCACTGCTGCAGCAGCCTTAGATATATGGGGTATATCCTGCCAAGGATATAACAGCCAGCCAGCTTCCATAGCTTCAAGGCGTCTCAGCTCTAGCTGGGCTGATAAAAGACAACTGTGGGCGCCAAGCCCTTCTGAGCTTTACTGCCACCAAATAGTATTATTTTCTGAGGCTTTTGAGGATCAATGGTCAGCTTGTGCTGTTCCTTTGCTGGCAGATAAGTTCCCTATGGGAGGAAAACCTTCCATTCTATTATTTTTTGTTGATTATTAATACATTTCTCTTCAGAAAAGCTATTTTAAAGCTAGGAGTTTGTGTTTTAATGGATTGTCATGAGACTCTACTGTACTTTTAAATGAAAGCTCTCTTTTTCTGTTAATTTAAAAGCTGTTTAAAGGATTAAAAGCATTTTTCTGTAGAGAAATGGTGTTTATTTTACTTGTTGGGTGTGGCAAGTTATTTTAAAGTGCTTTTTATTGTGTATTTCTGTGAAACAAGTGACTTGTAAAGATTTTAATTTTTATCAGTGTTTGATGTTTGTTTTCCCTGGGAAAGACACACATTTTTCATCTTGTACATGTAACAAGCAATCGGTCCCAATGTCAGTCCTTATTCCAGCCACAAAAAGAAAAAGTTAAGCAACCACCCTTTGCCACCACTGGCAGTTTGTCTCAGCTGAAAGTGGAAGACTCTGCTGTGGCCATTCTTGTACCTTAGACTACTTCTCTTTTACCCTGGATCCCTCTGGTGAAGCATCTATAGCCACTATGGACCCGGGGTTATATGTGTTCTCTGTGGCTGCTGGGATGCCCTCAGTGTATAAGGGAGAGACACTCTTGTTAGTTCTAGGAGAGGGAATAGGGAAGACTTCCCTGTTTTGTCAGAGAATGTTGTGTCCATTCCTGGGGAAACCACTGATGCCATTTATAACACTGTTAGCCCCATTTTTTTCATCAAAAAGAAAAAACTAAACATGCATCTACTCTTTCACAAATTTCCTTAGATGGGAGTAATTTACTAGGTCTTGCTCAGGGTTTTATTTAGGCCTTTGATCCGTTTTATTTATTTCTTTCTGGTAAAAGAAAGAAGTATACACCCTTTCCTGAAGAGATTCAAGACTGAATCCGGACAGGAAGATGAAGGGAAAGATATAGGTTTTCTCTTCAGTTTTCTGATTCAGTCAGAGGAGACCTCAGTTTTTCCTCTCTCTCTATGAGACTTTTTCCAGAATCTACCAATGTTTTCAGTGGGAGTACACTGATATTTCTCAGCCACTCAGAACATTTAATTAGCTGTTACATAAGGAATATCCTGAACCTTCACAATTTCTCTAGTTCTGTCAGCTTTGCAGGATGTGTGTGTCTCTGGCTGTATTTTTCCTGATAGCCAACCTGGTAAAAAGGCAGATAGAATGTATAAAGTCTTTATACACTCTTCTTGAGCCTAACCCAGCAGTTATAGCTTTAGTTATTCCCACTGCTACTAACCAGTTAGTTAATTCCTATACTAATATTTCTGATAAGGATGGGGAAATTACTGATGGATATGGGAAAAAGTGTCCACTTCTGCAACTTTGATTTTCAGAATTTTGAATTGTTAGCCTCACGTGTTAATGTTTATTCTCATTAATTGTGACGGTATGTGGAATGTTTGGCCTGCAATTTCTTCTTGTAAGGAAGCATCTGCTTTAAATTATTTAGACTCTTCTATTATACTAGTCACTGCTCTCTGTTTATATTGTGTGTATGACTCAGTTGATAATTCTTCCAGGGCTATGACCTCTGGTACTGTTTCAAGGAGGTTTGCCTGGCTGCATTCTTAGAACATCCCTACGGGATGGGAATAATGAGAGTTTTTTTCTGTTTTGGCTAGAGATTCTCTTTTTGGTTAATTTGCTGCAGAGGTGATCAAAATGTGATGAAGAGGGTAAGTTAAATCAGGGAATCTCTTAAGATTCTCTGCCCTCCTTTTTCTAATTTACTAAGGGCTTTTCTAACCCTTCATCCAATTTTGGCATAATGGCAAGGGTGTTCCAAAAAGAATTCAGGAATCCCCAAAACCAAGGACAGCCAAACTATTTGTTCTGACAGTTTAAGGAACTTGGCTCCTCCCTCCCATCCTAGCAATCCCTTTCCCTTCCAGAAAGTCTGAATCTACAGTTTTCTCTTTGGCAGCAGATAGTTTCAGATAAATGGGTTCTAAATCTCATTCATCAAGGTTATGTTATAGATGGCAGTGAGATGATATTTATTTATTTTATTTATTTACTATTTATTTATTACATTTGTTAACCAGGTAGTGTTTGACTGGGCCATGAGCTCGTTTTCAGCGGAGACCCGGAGAGAAAAGCTGCAGAAAATACAAAGCAATACAATACAAACAATAGTGATTTATATAACAATAAACACATTCAATTTACAGGATAAAAGTATAGAGAAAACATGGTCTTCAGACTATGCCAGGAGGTTAAGGAGAAGACTTGTTGTCAGGAGGTTATTCATCATCCACCTGACTAGACTATTTTATTTCCACCTGTTCTTCATTACATGTTGTTCAAGGGAGTGATAGAACCACTTCCTCCTTCCCATGTTGGGAATACTTTTGTTCAGGGATATTTTTGGTGCCAAAGAAACAAGATGCTTAGAGACCATTTCTGGATCTTTCTTCTTAAACCTGTTTGTGATAGTACCTAACTTCAAAATGATGTCTCTTCATAATCTGTTACCTCTTCTTCCTCTTTCAAGTTTCCTGGTAACTACATTTAAAAGATGCTTATCATCTCATTCCTTTTCATTCAGACTTCAGACATTTCTTAAGGTTTGTGTGTCTGGATTACTTTGTCAGTTCTCTGCTTTACCATTTGGACTATCAACTGCACCAAGGGTATTCACTAAGTGGCTAGCTCCAGTTATAGCTCATTCCAGGCTACAGGGTATCACTTTTCTTGTTTCCATCTTTAGATGACTTAGTTATCTTTGTAGAGTCTTTTATTAAAGTGTCAGGAATCTCTAACTTGGGCGAGACTTCTTTTACACAAGATGGAATTCCAAGAGAACATTCAAGAGTCCTTTCTGACTCTTTCACACAAGATTGTGCTCCTGGGATGTCAGCTGAGACCTCAGTTTAAAGAACTTTTCTTCCACAGGAAAAATACATGTATATCTAGATCTAAGGTTTTCTACTCAAACCTCAGTCACTGTGAGGGAATATCTCATGATTTTAGGTCTCATGACATCTTTGATTCTCATGATAACTCTGGCAAGACTCCACTTAGAAAGATGAATGAGTTCTGAAGTCTCTTTGGTCCCAAACATCCCCTGTCTTTTCAAACACCAGTGCTGGGGTTTGCAGTACAAAAATTACTTGGTAAAGACAGCAAATATAACTAAATTCAGTTCTCATCTTATCCTTCCCTACTCCAGTCATCTAAGAAGTCTCAGTTTTTACTTGGGGAGCAGATTCAGGAGGGATAATAGTGCAAGGTGTATGGGACACCTAAGACAGATGCAAACACAGAAATATGAAACACATGATTGCTCTGATCAAGGCATTCAACTCTCTGAATCATCTTTGGTCCCCAAAACATCTTCAAGCTATTCCAGATAATACCACTGTCATGCGGTACATCTTCAAGTGGGGGGAACCAGATAGTATCCCCTTTTGCAGACTTGCCATGTTAGCTTGGGATATAGTTTCACAACACAATCTCACTGTGCAGGCATCTTTCATTTAGTCACAGCAATACTGTGTGTCAGACAAGCTGAGCAGGACAGGGCAGACTCTCACACAGGCAAACTAGATCAGGGTATCTTCCAAGATTTGATCCATCTGCAAGTTTCTCTAGTAGCCCCATTTGCCTCCTCTCTAAATAATCATCTGGCAAGATTCTGCTCCAGGACCCCATGCTAGAAGGCCTGAAAGACATATGCCTTTTTCTTTTTCTTTGACAAGAATGTTCTGGTATGTTTTTTCACCCTTTCCACTATATCCAGGGTACCTCAGAAGATTTAGAAGGAATCCACCAAGATTTTTGAGATGACTCCCTTTCTGACCCAGGCAAAGTGGTTCTTCATTCTTGTGTAAATGGCCAGGAGTGAGTAATTACTACAAGTTTCCTCACAGAATGGATCCACTCACGCAAGATCAGGGGTGTTGCATACACCTTGATCCCAATCAACTTCATCTGACTGTTTGGATGATAAGGTCTTATTTTCCTTTAGGCACTCATTGACTGAGGATGTGCAGTAGATACTAATGGAGGCTTCTACTAGAAAACCATATATTAACAAATGGAAAAGGTCTTCTAGTGGGTGCTGACAACAATATAACCAGCATCCATTCAGGGCTAGTTGTTCTCTTGTTTTACCATATTTGTGTGAACTACTTTCCTATGAACTTTCTTACTCCTCTGTCAAGGTGCATTTATTAGCAATTTCCACATAGTTGTCCATGGATCCTCCTCTTTCAAGGCTTTCTTATATCAGAATGTTTTATAAGGAGTTTTACTTGAGGCCACAAAAAAATGCTCCCTTCTTGGAATCGCAATTTTTTGTAGAGAAGCTAACACTTATTCCATTTGAACTACATAATCTGGCTGACTTGAGGTTCTTAACATGGAAAACAGTTTTATTAATTGCTCTGACCTCCGCAAGGAGAGTATCTGAGTTTTAAACTCTAATGGTGAGTCAACCCTATTTCATTTTCCACAGAGACAGGGTTTCTTTGAGAACTAATTTGTCTTTTATGCCTAAACAGGTATCCAAGTTTACTTTAAGAGAAACCATCCATTCCCCCATTATTTTTACTGATCTTAAAAATGAGGGAGAAAACATATCCCATACCTTGGATGTCCACTGACAATTCAGGTACTGTCTTGACAGAACTAAATCTTTCAGATCTTCAGATCTGCTGTGCTTTTCTTGTGAAAGTCAATGCAGACATTTTCCAAATGGTTTTCTGAGGTTATTTCCCTTTTTCATACTTACCACAATAACATTTTTCCAGGCAGGGTCAAGGTCCACTCTACCAGAGCCTTGGCTTCATCTATGGCTTTTTGGATCGGGTTGGATTCTAGAAGGATTCTAGAAGCACTATAAACTTGATTGCTTCTCTATGTCTAGTTCAGGCTTTGCAAGAACCATTCTCCAGGGGCAACTGGACTCTTCTCCTTTCAACTCTAAAATGTGGTAAGCCAGAGTAATGTACTCATACAGCTAAGGCTACTGCAGCAGTGATCCATATGATTCACATAGTACAGTTATATAAGCAAACTTACCATAACAGTAGATGTTTGAGTGATCACTGCTACAGTAGCAGCTTCCTCCCGTCATCCACCTTATTTTCTGGTGTATTGTTTATGCCAGGGTGTATTTATTTGGTGTTCTTCCTAAAATTTGTCCTTTCAGGGCTTGGCGTCCCTATCTCTGTTGGCAGAAAAACTCTGAAGGCTTGGTGGCCAAACTTGTCTTTTAGTCAGCTCTGCTCAAGCTGTTTGACAGCCTGGGTGCATAGAAGGTGCCCTGAAGTTTTAGAAGCTGGATGGCTGTTAGCTAAGGCTACTGCAGGAGTGATCATTCAAACATCTATTGTTATGGTAAGTTTACTTACGGAACTGTACTTTCTGACTCACCCAGTGATTATCTACAAATAAGGAACTGCTTGGTACTATAGTAATAAGGTGAAAGGGGTGCTATATAGCCAGAGAAGAAAAAAACGCATTCATGTTTACGACAATTATTTTTAAACGTCTCCCTACTGAAATGCCAGCAGTCTTAACGATGAGTGGAGACAGACTAAAAAAAGTGAAAATCCAAGAGAAGAGCAAATCATGAACATTGTTCTTTTTTGCAGGAGGCAAACCCCCTATACTCCCTGATGTGGGGGCAAGTCCCCCATTCCCCCAAACGTATATATACAAACTCTGAGATCGGCTTAATGCTGAGAAAATGGAATATTCTCAGAAAGGGCCAAGTCAGATTTGTTAAGTCAGTTTTTTTGGCCATTAAGTCTCCATGTTCCAGATGCACTAACACGGGTCACAACATTTCAAATGGTTAAATTTTTGGCTAGTTACTGTACAGAGCTATGGATTTCATTACCAACCCTTCAAACTGTATGCCGTGTGATATTGAAAAGACACTTAACTAAATCCACATTCCAGTATCGCCTCTATGACAATTTACTATCTACATAATCAGATTCCCATATAACCTTTAAAAAACAGCTTTATTTACCCTATCACATAGTATGAAAAAGCAACCATTTTTTTTCAAACTGAAACAATGAAACTCCCTTCCAAGGACTATGAGTTCTTCAAGGCGGTACAAGTTCTGTCTTCCCCAAACTAAAATGTAATGAACCAGGGCACTGAATCGCACACACACAAACATTTTTCTATATCTGTTCTTAAATAAACTTAGTTGCCACATTTTTTAACATGTAGGAGTGCATATCCCAAAAAATGGGAATGCATTCAGGCCAAGTGTTTGCTTTCAGGCTTTTCTGGAAGTGTGACACCATTAGGGAGAACCAATTAGATATACCATTGCATTGTGAGAGAGAGAGAGAGAGAGACGGGGGAGGGGTGCATGTTGCTTTAGTCTCTATTTCATCCACTAGATCTGTCTCAGAAAAAAGTTACTTTTTTTTTTTTTAATTTTTAGCCCCTATAGAGCAGACAAATTGACTGTTATTAGTGCCTGTCCTTGATCTCAGACACTAAGAGTTACTCCCGATCCCCCAGACCTGATACAAAACTCTCCTGTTGCCAAACAGGATATTGAGGCATTCATAGGTTCATAGGTTCATAGGTCGGTACCAGGCCATCGGGCCTTGGGCCTATACAAGCCTAGCCATAACAATTCCCTGGCTATTTCTTCCCACAGTATTTACTTCCCTGGACCTTTGTCTAGCAGGGTGACTGACATGATCCCTGGGGTGAATTTCCTATCTCCCATCCATTCATCAAGGTTCCTTTTGAGAGGACCAAAAAGGCGTTCTGCTTGACATGTATGGGCAGTCTATTTCAGAGTCTGGGGAGTCTCTGGGTCAGGAACCTATCCCTCCAGCATGTTTTTTTCATTGTGATGACAAGGTTTAGATCCCTGGATCATGTGTCTCTGAGAGATTGGGATTTCTTTAAGTGTAGCATGTCCAACAGCTCTGGGTTTGACATGGCTTTGTATGTTAAGCAGAGATCGCCTCTAAGTAGACGATATGAGACAGAGTATCGGTGGAGTTTTTTTAGATGGTCAGCATAGGGCATCTGCTTTAGGCCCATGATTCTTTTAGTATTTCTGCGGCCTTTCCAATTGTTGCAGATGTCTTGAGAGGTACATACCAAATAGGGAGTTGTATTCTATAATGGGTCTAATGAGGGATGAGTACAGTGGGATAATACCCCCTTTTTTCTGGATGAAAAGCCCTTAGTGATGAGGTGTGCCACATAGAAGGATTTCTTGACTGTTGTGGTGATGTGGTTATCGAGGGTGAGACCACTGTCCACCTGTGTCCCTAAGTCTCTTATCACACTTTCAGTGTTTAGTGTACTGCCACCTATGTGGTAATTCACGGGTACATGTTTTTTCCCAAAGGAGATAACTATACATATATTGGCATTGATCTTGAGCCCATGGCTCTGGCACCAAGCATCTGTTTCTGTAAGGCCCTTTTGTAGAATATCCACATCATTTGGGGATTCAATAATGGGTCCCAGTTTACAGTCATCTGCGAACTTCGTTAGCCAGAGTCTCTTAGTGTTGGCCTGTACTTCAGAGAAGTAGATGCCAAACAAGAGTGGTCCCAGGACTGAATCCTGAGGTACTCCACTTGTCACTTGTCTGGAGCAGGATTTAGAGTCGGCTACTTTTACAGTGTGGGTTCTGTCAGTAAGCCAGTTGGTAACCCATCGCATGATGTAGGGATTAATGCCCAGCTTAGTAAGTTTATCTATGATTCCAGAGTGTGGACCACCATACCCTTGTCCACGGCTCTCGAGACTGATTCGAAGAAGTCAATCAGGTTTAGGAGACAGGATCGGCCCTTCACGAACCCAAACTGGGTGGGGTCCAGTGTTTGAAGGTTGCCAATGTCTTTGTTTATAAGTTCCATGATAATACATTCCATGGCCTTGCAGATCAGGCTCATCAGACTGATGGGGCAGTAGTTCCCGGGATCCAAGGTGGATCCCCCCTTGTGGAGTGGGATAACTGTAGCTGTGTGCCACTCAGAAGCCTGAGGTGAGGCTATAATTAAACATGACACTTAGGTGAGGTGCCAGTTCATTTTGTAGTTCATGTAGTTATGTAGTACACAGCCTGGGATGTCGTCTGGTCCCATGGATGCTATATTCTTAGCTTTGGAGAGTGCGGTTTTTGCCTGTGTGGCCGTTATTACCAGAATTTGGCAATCTTTCAGCATTGAGATGGGCCATTTAGGGGGTGAGAGGGTGGTGAAGTTTGCACTGAATCGATCTGCCAGGATATTGGCAATATCCTTGGGATCAGTATATTTAATGCCATTCTGTTGTAGCTCAGAGCAGATCTGAGCATTGCCAATTAGATTCTTGACACAGCTATAGAATGCCTTGTGGTTGTCTTTGGAATCTGTGTCAATTTTATTTTTGTAACTAGCTTTGGAGGATTTTATGAGGGATCTCAGCTTCTTACTGAGGCTGGTAAGGGAATTTTTTTCATCCTGGGAATTTCCTCTTTTCTGCAACAGTTTTTTCCTTTTGTTGTAAAGTTTGTTTATGGCAAGGGACCACCAGATTGGTTTCCTTTTTTTGGAGGACAGTGTTTTGGTTCTATTGGGGATGGCACGATTCATGCATGAGTGGATGTGCTCGTACAGTGCCTTAGTGTAGGATTCAGCAGTTGATCTTTCAGTTCCCGTCTGTATGGGTGTCATGATGTTTGTCACTTCTGACTTGAGTAGCATGAAGTTGGCTTTGGAGAAGTTTTTTACGGAGGTTTCCTTACTGGGGGGTGGGAGTGAGATGTGGATGTCAAGAGTGATTAGCTTATGGTCAGACCTGACCAACGAGGGGGTAACCATAGGTGTGGAGCATCAATTTCCCATGTTGGTAATGACCAGGCCTAGAATATTGGAGCTCCTGACGGGACTAAGGATTAGTTGATCCAGGGCATTGGAATTTATGAATTCCAAGAACCGTTGGGCAAAGGTGTTGGTACATGAGTAGTTTTCCCAGTTAATAGCAGGGTAGTTGAAAGCACTCAGTATTAGGGTGTTTGGTTGTATCTTAATATTTTCCAGTATGTTTAGAAAGATGTAGTGAGAATCTTGGGGCATGGCGGGGGATCTGTAGAAAGCTACAATTTGGATGGCAGTCTTGCCTAGTGTTAGTTGCACCTGGAGAATTTCAGATGGATTGTGTTGGGCAACTAGCCTGGTGTTGTGAATATCCTTGGTGAATATGGACACTCCTCTACCTTTAGTGTTTCAGTCCTGGTTTGGTGGCCGAAAGGTGCTCTCTGGAGCCTTGAACCAGGTCTCAGTTACTGCACAGATATCGATGTTCTCTATTTTTAGGAGTGCCTCGAGAGTGCATTTTGAGGTTTAGACTTCTAGCATTGAGTAGCATTACCTTCAGATTTTGCATGCTTGTACCTGTTATGGTGGTGGTTTTGTCCTTTGAACCTTGCCTAAAAAAGGCACTATAGGGGAGGCAAGAGCCTTAGCCAGTAACCTGAATCCCATGGGTGACAGGTGCAGACCATCTCTGGCAAAGGCATTCCAGTGCAGCATCATTTATTTATTAATTTATTTATTTATTTCACATTTGTTAACTGGGTTAGTCCAACTGAGTTTCCAAACAAACCCATTTTCAGTGGAGACCCGAGGGGAAAAGCCCAAGCAAACATAAGTAAAGATAAAGTGACAATATACAAATATTAAATAACAATCACAATACAAAATAATTGTAAAAAAAAGAAAAGGTTATTAACTATTTGCATTGCATTGATAGTAAGCAACCCATTTTCAGTGGGGACCCAAGGGGAAAGAGCCCCAGCAAACTCAAAATCATATTTATGGCTTGGGGATTTTGTTGTAAATCTCTTGGTTTGATTATGTCTGCAACCATGATTAAAGTTTCATTTAGGCAAAATATATCAGTCAAAACCACTACTGGGTAATAAAAATGAACAAGAGTATTTTTTTTTTTTATGAGGGACTTTACCCCCTCCATCACCACCTCCCCTTACTTAAATATACTAACTCCATAGCCAAATAAATATACAGAATAATGAAATTAAAAAAAAAATGATGAATTGCTAAAATACAAAATGCACAAAGTCAAAATGCAAAGAAAGTGATAGAAACTGTACTAAGTTCCCTTCAGGGGACATAATCTTAACTCAGTTTTAATGGGCAACATACCATTTAAACAAGGGATACAATTTGCTTTCAGTTCAATTTCTCGTGCAGCTGTCTTCATTGTAAAATGCTGTTGCAATCACACTACCTAGCATCCAACACAAATTACTTTAAATGATAAAAATAACATTTTCATAACAATTGCAAGTCAAAGTATGTTTGTTAAATGTTTTCATGGAGACAGTCCTGGGCATTCAGAAAGAAACCCACTGCTAGCGGTAAGAGAAACTGTTTCTAAAATGCAAGAAACTGAGACAAAGAAACATGTTTGCTGTGGTTTCCAAAGTCTTGATCAAAGCAATTTACTTAAATCGGCACCACATCGGACAGGACACATCAAACATTTAAACTAGTGACTCTACAAAAACATGAAAGGCACACACACACACACACACACACACACACACACACACACACACACACACACACACACACACACACACACACACACACACACACACTCTTACCTTACATCACTCATAAATCTACATATACTCACACATGCAGTCAACATGGTATGGAAGTTATGGATAAAAAATAAAACTCAATCATCCTATGACAAATTTAGACAGCTGAGAAATCTTACCAAAACAAGTAAACTTACTATTTTAACCTACAACAAAGACATCTCAGGAAACACAAACTCTTGGAAATGCATTAACCTACTTAAGCCAGGTCAAACTACCTCCCCAATATCTATTATTACTGAGTCAACAGTCTTGGTAGCTAACCAGTTTAATTCCAACTTTATCTAATCTGTCTGAATCTACTTCAAAATAACTCCACTCATATCTATCGCCCTACAATTTCTGATAACTATAATCCCTCCTTTTACTTCTAACCCATTCCCATTTCCACTATAAAAAAGTTTAAACCCTCTAATTTAGCTGCAGGTAACATTCCTGCAGAATATCTTACCATTACAACTGAATCATTCTTATACCCTATATACATACTTATGATTGGCTTCATAACAGAAAGTCAAATCCCTACTCTTTGGATAACATCAGTTAATGTTCTAACCATCGGACTACAATTATACTTTCACCACTGGCTAAGATATTGGAGAAATGCATTCACTCACAACTCATAAACTATCTTACTACAAATACCCAACATGGTTTTAAAACCAATCGCAGTACCACAACTGCTCTTCTTATCTTTACAAATAAGATAAACAGTGACAGCAACAAAGGACACCATGTAACCTCTGTTTATCTGGATCTATTAAATGCATTCAACACTGTGCCACACCAAAATCTACTAGGAAAATTTGACTCCCTAAATCTCTCTTAATCTGCTCTGTTCCATAACTACTTCTGTGGTAGACTTCAGGCAGTTAAATGGCAACACAGTTAATCCTCCTTTCTCCCTGTCTCTATAAGTGTACCACAGGGCTCCATCCTTGGACCAAAACTGTTCGACATACACACTAACTCACTTCAAACTGCTTCCAGAGCAGCCTCTATTATTCAATATGCAATTACTCTACCCTCATCTGCTCAGCTCCTACTCTCTCTTTACTGCAAAAAAAATCACTCAGGACTCCCTCTTCCTTTTGATCTTGGCTATCCAATTTCAATCTCCTTCTTAACCCCAGCAAAACTAAAGTTATACTTTTCACCACTAAAAAGCAATCCTTCCCCATTATATCAAATAACAACTCCCTACTAGAATTTGTATCATAATCTAAACTGCTAGGAGTCATTGTAGCTGAGAACCTAAAATTCAATCACCACATAATGCAAGTAATAAAAAAAATCAAAAACTAGGTACCTTATGTGGATCCAAACACTCCTTAATAACGATACCAGAAAAAAATATCACGTCTTCTTTCCTATTTCCATCAATACTTTATGCATCTGCCATCTTTACTAACCTAATTGCAAAGCTAAAAATAAATGATATGCTACAATAAGACAGCTACATTTGCCTCAGACCTTCACTCCTGCTCTTGCCACTGAACTGCCCTAAAAGAAATGAAATGATTAAAACTTTTAAACCAGCTTATCTAAGCAGAACTAATCACTTACCGTACACTTCTATATCAACCTGGCAACTGTTCTGACCTTCAAAATATTCTTCAGTACTACTCCCCCACAAGATCTTTAAGCTCTAGTAATCAATCTCTTCTCAACTTCTAAGAGTATATTATTTAAGTTTTAAAAAGAACCAAATAGGATATGTGTGTTTTTATGTTATTTTATTCAATGTATTTAAATATATGGGTATTTGATATATACTTTTATAATAATATATTACCATCAGATGGTGGTATAGCTTTATTCCTGAGTTACACAATGAATAGTAGTGCACTTTATAATGTTATACAAACACATATACACACACATATACATATATATTTTAATATTTTGTTGTATTTTATTTTATTGCATAAGAAATAAGTATATAGGTATTACTAGGTATTAGACATAACCATTTACTGAGAGCTCACACACATATGTTAATGAGAATCAGCAGTGCACTTCTACTAGTGGGGGTTAATAGGTGTAAATATACTAGGCTTCCTAAATAGTTTAGCTTTTAAACAGTCTCAAACTAGTAATAACATCAATTACACAACGACCTCCCCATTAATATTCCAAAATGTGCACGCTGATTGGTCAGCGTGCACATTGTAAATCAGACTTATACTAATGGAAAAAGGTCCGGTCGCCCGGACTTTTTCCATTAGTATAAGTCTTTTTTTTTTTCTTACAGCAACGGAGAAAGCAAGATCTTCGTTGCTTTTTAGAAAGTGTCTCGCTATGTTAAAGGAGTTTAACATAGCGAGACAGCTTTAAAAAAAGCAACGGAGAAAGGAAGATCTCCGTTGCTTTTTTTAAAGCTGTCTCGCTATGTTAAACTCCTTTAACATAGCGAGACACTTTCTAAAGCAACGGAGAAAGCAAGATCTTCATTGCTTTTTAGAAAGTGTCTCGCTATGTTAAAGAAGTTTAACATAGTGAGACAGCTTTAAAAAAGCAAAGGAACTTTCTCCGTTGTTTTTTTTAAAGCTGTCTCTCTATGTTAAACTCCTTTAACATAGTGAGACACTTTCTAAAAAGCAACGGAGATCTTGCTTTCTCAGTTGCTTCCACCCACAGCTCTGATGTACTGCGTAAGCGTACGCATGCGCAGTACATCAGAACTGCCGCAGAATACCGGACAGCTGCGGAAGGGCAGCAAGGAGGCATTATACAATGCCATTATTTAAGAAAACTAAATATTTTTTTTCTTAAATAATGTCATTGTATAATAGCAATAACCCACTTCTGGCTGTGGGAAATGCAGGATTTACCCACGGTTGTCTTTGTTTGGCCACACGGGCTTCCGTTGTGACCAAACCACTCCAACCGTGGGTAAATCCAGCATTATCCACACCCAGGCGTGGGTTACTCCTTAACTAAATCACAGTCCATCAACTAGAACATTAAAGGAGAGAATCAGTAAACAACATATTTTCAATATGTAAAAGCAAAAACTTGGTAATGCACTAATAAAACATGTTAAAGATAATAAGGCTAGGCATAGTTTTACTTTTATTGTTTTAGAAATGTTAAATGTTAATTTGAGAGGTGGACATGTGATTAATGCAACTGATAAGTTATAATATGAATGGATTATTAAATTACATTTCAGAGCTTATCCTGGGATAAATGATGTTTCTTCAAAACAATATTAAAAATGCATAGCTTATGCCATTAATATGTAATGGTTTTAATGTTATTTAAATAAATTTTGTTGTAGTGTTCAACATCCATTAGGTGTGAAAACACTTATGTATTTATGAATTAAATATTGTATTTAACTTCAGCAAATGGTTAACTTGTCTTTTATTTTTGCAAGGTAAATTTAAAACCAAAGGACTCCTGCAGACATCTACTTGAGCTCATTCCCAAAGTATGACTCTGAGCAAATCACTTAACCAACAGGTAAAAACAAGCTTGACCACCACTCCTAACATGTATAAAACTTTAATAAAAAAAAAAAAAAAAAAAAAAAACATAAGCGCATTCATGGCTGGAGGCCTCTTCTCCAGCCGTGAAAGCACTTACCTTTTACTTTTTGTTTTTTTATTTAAGTTTTATACATGTCAGTCATGGTGGTCGAGCTTGTTTTTACCCGTTGGATTGTATTTTGTGCTAACTCAAGTTTCATTCATCTGGTATACTTCTGTTTGTTGTTTAAGTTATTTAACCAGACAGTGCTCCGAGGTCACCTTTGGAAAGTGGCACCTGTGTTTACTCAGTGTCCTCCTAACTTGTCAAGGTTAACAGGAAATCTAGAAGACCCACGTAAATTACCATTGAGATGATTGAAACATGCAAGGAAAATGTGCTTCCTTCATTCAAAGGAATAACTATTATTTATTTATTATTTTATTTATTTTATTTTTTATTTTATTTAGCATTTGTTTACCGGGAAAGTCTGACTGGACACAAGTCCTTTTTCAGTGGAGGCCCGGGGAGAAAAGCTTCACAATGAACAGTAAATTTTCATGCACACATTACAACAATCAATAAAGTATAATGCAAACAAAATGTAGTATACATAAGAATACACAAATTTGCTACATCTTGACAACAAAATCTAGGTTTTGAACATAGCTAGTACTATTTGTAGGTATGACTTATGTCAAGATACAAGGTTAAGACAGGTCGGTAGGAACAAAGGATTAAACACCGGGAGTGAAGTTGGATATGTTTTGGGTATACTGTGATGTATCAGAGCACTCATGAAGGGTTAGTACAGGAACATAGTGCATTATGCCACAGATTAACTGCAACCTAACTAAGAAAAAGTATGACAGGGCCTGGGGTCACATACAAAAAACTGAAGCATCACAGTTGCTTTTACTGTTTATATCCTAGATGGTAAAGGCAAATAGTTAACTTACCTCTAATCTTCTTAGAATACCTGTCATTAAAAATTTTCCAGGTATATTCTAACAGCAGGGAGAATGTATCCAGATAAATCAATCTATTCCTGTCCCGTTAAAGGGAAATGGATGACTTATCCTGTAGGAGGGTTGGGGTGAAATTCAGTTTCAGAACTAGCATCCTGAATGATTATTTAGATAGCATGAGATCCCACCTAAATGTTGCAGCTCATACCATATGGATGATATTGATTCACCTTGAATGATTAAATACACCATCAGGTTACTAATAAATAGAGACAGCTTCTGATGGTCCCTTTCATTCCTCATCTTTTTCATCCCTCTGTCCAAGGCCCTGTAAATTGTCTATATCAAGGGGGTCAGGATAGAGGTCAAATAGAAAAGGAATACCCTTTTGTAATGCCTCTTGCAGGGGGGATGAAAAGAGAAGGCTCCCACTACATTGTCACCTGCACTTCTGTTTTTTTTTTAACCAAGTGAGTTTTATTTTTTAATAAATAAATAACAATAATCAAATTCAATAAACTTAAATTACAAATATTATAGAAATTTATTGACAAAACAATCAACACAAACTATGTACAATATTTACAAAAGCCTGATAGTAAATTTTGAGATTAAAGCTCCAAATTTTATCAATTTTCATTTGTTAATTCAGTCATTAATAATATTTCTTTCACCTGCACTTCTTCATATATACAGCCAAGTGATTTGCCAATTAAAAAAAAAAAAAAAAAAAAAAAACTTTCCTCTGCATGCTGTGCAGAAACTGCTGAACAAACATTCCTCCTCCTCATTTTACATCTTTGGCTATTGATCATCTAATAAAACAAGTTTTAAGCTTCATTTTCCCTGCCTTCATACCACTGAGTGTAAACAGTAAACTTTAACCTCAGTGACATCAGCACAGGGAAAGCATAAGGTACATCCATAGACTTTAATACACACAACATTATGCAGGAATAAAAGCTTATCTATTAAAATCTATGAACATACCTCATGCTATCTCCAAAGTGACATCGCTGAGGGATAGGGAAAATTTTAATTTAATAGAAAGCTCATGGTCCACACACACATAAGGAGTGACAATGCATTGTGGCACTTAACTCACAGGATGCCATGAACTAGGTGTAAATGTCAGCAAATCACATTACCTTGCACTAAGAAACCCAAGAGCTGCAGTATAAATACTCTTGTTCAAGGGCTTTATCTGCATCTTTGCTAAGCAGTTGGGTATGGAATTTTTATTTAGCTATTTTCAGCGGAGGCCCAGGGAAAAACGCTCCAAACACGTCTTTGTAATGTGAGAGGAAACCAGAGCACCCTGGAGGAAACCCACATGAATACAGAGAAGACATGCAGACTCTGCACAGAAGATATCCCAGCCGAGAATCAAACCTGAGAACACCTTGCTGTGAGTTGACAATGCAAACCACTACACCACTACGCCATCCAATTTGATTATTGCTAAGGTAGTCTTCCTCTCCTCTATCCCTCTGATGTTACCTTAGGTGTGTTTCCCAATATTAAATACACAAAACAGAGGAACGGCACCACATGCATGACAACTGCTTTACCAAATAGTTTATAATCTGATATGCTGCCAGTGATATTTAAAATTCAGGTAGATGCCCTGGTGTTATCTGAAATCTGAAAAGCATATTAATAAAAGAACAGGATATAAGGACAACAATGACAAAAAAGGTTGTTGTTGTGTCTTTCGGCTTTTCCCGGTTAGGGGTCGCCACAGTGGAACTCCAGTCCGCTAATAATTGGCAGTAGATTTTTACGTGCCGAGTTGCCGGCCCTGACGCACAACCTTCAACGAAGGTACGCCCATTCACGCATGTCTCCACACAGAAGACGGTCTAGCTGAGAATCGAACAGGACAACGTCTTACTGTGAGGTGACAACGCTACTGCAGCACCACCACCGCAGTATGACAATGACAAAAAAGGTATTATGGCTAATTGTTTTTTCTAATGCAAGAACAGACCACTTCATGTCCTAGGCTATGGGGATATTGAAGGCTTAAATACTATGAGGATCTGCCTTTTTTATGAAGGTATCATATGAGGAAGTATCCAATAAAGAAAAAAAAAATGGCATAGAAGAAAAGAAATATTACTCACAATTAAAAAAATTCACATCAAACTTGGTGAACTATATAGGGCCAAACCTTACCTCACTCAAAACACCAGACTAGCCACAGCCAGATCCCACCTCCTATCTACTCTCCTCTACTCTTCTCAAATTTTCACTAACCTGCACATGTCTTGCTGCTAATATACCCAACAGGACCCATCATTGCCTTGCTCTTCAAAAAATACACTGGCTTGACTTTTTCAATCTGTTGTCCAGAATCAGATCAAGGTCAAATGCGGCCCTAGACAGGGTAATACATCAGGGCACCCCCCAGAGCAACTTCTCCTGTGACAACCTCTACCCCCCCCACACACACACACACAGCAGCTCCCTCCCCAGCCATTCCAGTGTTCCACTATTGGGCTATTTCTCTCCAGTTACCATAAACACTGTTCAAACCTGTCAGTGTGCATACTGCTTTCTTACTTACTTCTACAATGATTACAGATATTGAAATAAAATAGCACTATAGCCATTTTCTAAATAAACAATACAGTCTGACAATGCAAACATACAGCATGAGCAATAAGCTTCTCTGTCTTTGAAGCTCACATTCATTGAAATGGCATTAAAATCCACATCCAAAGAAAATGCATCTGGCCAGTAGAGGATTAAGTTTACCTTTGGGCTGTTTTCAAACCATAGGCTCCTTGCACACATTTTTAGGGCCATGCATAAATATATGTGCTCTTTGATTCACCTTTCTGATTGTATTAAATTATATTCCTTGTATACAGCACCAATTGTTAGAATGTGTTTTAAATTTGTAGTTTTATTCATCCAGTAAGCAATAAAACAAAATATTTGAACCAATAATGACAGAACTACCTATTTCAGAAAATTTCAACCATTCAACCATAAAAGGCCACTTAGACATCTGTCATTACAATCCACTGATTATCAGTCAATAAGCACAATGTCTGCATTAGTAAAAGTCATCTGAATGATTCCACATTAAAGAGATCTGTAACTAATGAAGAGGTTAACATTAAAAAAATTGGTACAGGGAATGATTGACAAACTGACAAGTTCCTAGTTACTAGGCATCTTATACAAAGGGGGACAGACTCAAGAGTGCAGAACCCCTATCCCCCCTTAAAATACACCAAATAATCAGCAGTCAAAAGGGCACTGCAATACCAGCACTCCATCTACATGCTGTGGGAGTAGAATCCAAAGGCAATTATGCTACTAACATTGCTTTCAAATTCTACAACACAAACAGTCACTGCCATTTGCTAAACAAAACAGTTAGTTTTACATTGAAAACAGACTTAGCATGAGCAACAATTAACTTCTCTTCCCTTGAAACTCACAATTCCATGAAAATGCACTGAAGCTCATAATTCCCTGAAAATGTACTGAAACTCAAATTCACAATTCTGTTAGCATTCTGGTATTTGGGGTAGAGGATTCAGGCTCTTGACTCCACTGAAACTCACAATTCCTTCAGCAGCCTGGTAGTTAGTGTAGAGGATTTAGGCTCTTGTTTCCTGTAACCAAGTTACAGGGTTAAGCCTGATCAAGTTAACTGACTAACCTGCCCCCCCCCCCACCACCACCAGCTAGGGGCATTACATACCATACCTCCTAACCATTCAACCTCTTAGCACAAGAAATCAGGCCAAAGGCACAAAAATAGGGATAGATTTTAAATATTTATTTATTTATTTTACATTTGTTGACCGGGTTTGTCTGTATGAGCTGATAGCCCTTTTTCAGCGGAGGCCCAAGGAGAAAAGCCCCAACACATATTCATTTCAATACAGGATTTGACAGTTATAAAGTATAAAACTCTCCTCCATCTTACTCCTCGTAGTAACTCTCTTCCAACCTGGGCTCACTCTGATTGTAAACTAATCTAACAACAATATCATGAATGTATATATTCTAAATAGTTTATTTTTACCCTGTTATTCTCCCCTCTCTGGTAACGATCTCCTTACTGCTACCACAGAGAATTTAGAATCTATGTACCCAATGAAGAACTCATGTCTCTAACTTGAAATTTAATATGTATTTTGTAACTCTTTTCATTATACTTGTCTGTATTCTTTATATTTTCTATGTACTGTGGAGGTTTTCTCCTCGGACCTCCACTGAAAACAGGCTCCCTGAGCCCAGTGGACCTCTCCGGTCATCAAACTGGAATAAATAAATAAAATAAATAAATAAATAAATAAATAAAACATTTATGATATGTACAGAAAATGCATATTTGGTAATAAGGTGCAGTCGTAATATAATATAATATGAACAAACATCTAATATTTCAATTGTTGATAAAAAACAAAGACAATAAAGACAGTATTACAGTGCATAGGTTGAATCTGACCTAAGTATTTGTTTAGAAGATGCACAGTTAAGCGATATCATAGCTCAGGAATATCCAGTAAGAGACAGGCTAGTGGGTTGTACTAGGATACGTACACAGATTATGGAGGATAAGTACAGTGGCAAGTCCATTCATTTAAATTCCTTAGTTTTGGTGAGGATCCTAGTTTCCATTGGAAGTTTATTCCAAGATATGGCTGGATTATAGCTGTAGAGGTTGCAGCCTATTTTGTTCTTAGGTACATGGATTTGTAGTAGGTCTTGGTCAGAGCTTCTGAGGGTCCTAGAAGGAGTGTAGATGGAGATTATAGTAGATAGGTTGGGGCAGAAAACTGGTTGATATAATATGGAATGGATAAATTGAAGCTGGGAGAGGAGAAGCTGATGGGAAATTCAAGCCAGTTTAAGTTTTTTAGTAAGAGACAGTGGTGAGATTTATAATTTAGGTTTGCTGCAAATCTGGCCACTTTGTTGTAGGTAAATTCTAATTTAGTTAGGGGTGATGAGTTAAGGTTTGTGAGGATTTGGGAGCTATATAATAGGCTTGGTAGTAGATAAGCATGGGCAAGGGATATTTTTGCTTTGTGAGGAACTTCTTGTTTCTGCATAAAATGCCACGTTTTTGGTGGGTTTTACAAATGCAATTCTTTACAATTATGACACCTAGAAGTTTAGTGGAAGGTTCAACAGTGATATGTGTACTGTCTAAAGAAAGTATGGAGAATGTGGATTTAAGGTTGTTTAAGTTTTAGGGAAGAAAAAGTAATTTGTTTTTTCAAGATTTAGTATAAGCTTTTTTTTGGAGAGCCAAGTTTTAACAGAGTTTAAGGAAGCCTGAGTGAGTGACAAGAGTTTTGTGGGAGTGTCTGCTACAGACATAAGTGTAGAGTTATCAGCATATTGGACCAGTGATAACTGAGGGCATGTAGTGTAGAGTAGGTTGGTAAAGATATTAAACATTTACACTACAACCTGTGAGAGATGCACTTACATAGCCAAACTGGAAGCAAAGCTCTCTCCGGCCAAGATTGTGCTAGACAGTCAAGAGGAGAAGGTTAACACCTGAACTACACCTCAAGCAACTCATAGCCCTTCAAAATCCACACCATCAACACCCACACATAGCAACACCAAACCCACATCTGCGGAGGCCCTTAACATTAACCTGCCCAAGCAACAAGGACCTTCGAAGCTGAAAAGCAAACAAACACCAGTCACAACCAAAGTGACACATAGCTCACAACACCAGTGTGCCACCCAACAACAGCCCCAAAGGCAAGACAATGTACCTAACACTTTAGTAATAGGTGACTCTATAGTCAGGCACACTGATGTCCCACTCACCAGGCTGAACAAGGAGAAAATTACAGTCAGCTGCCTGTCGGGTGCCAGGATCCACCACATAACACATGCACTCAAGTCACTCCACAAGAAGTACAAATACGACTCTGTCATTGTTCATGCTGGAGTGAATGACTTGAGACGTACGTCCCTGGACTACATGAAAAGAGACATGGAAGAGATCTCGGATCATGTGGCCCAGGCAGGTATGACCCTAGCCCTGAGTAGCATCATGCCTTCGCCCAGAATGTTACCACAGTATAAGGACAAAATGACTGACTTCAACAATTGGCTAAGCTTATGGTGTCATTCAAAGGGGATCCAGTATCTGTCTGCCTTGTGAGACATGATCGACAAACCACAATACTTTGCCAGAGATGGTCTGCACCTGTCACCCCTGGGATTCAGGTTACTGGCTAAAGCTCTTGCCATCCCTATAGTGCCTTTTTTAGGCAAGGTTCAAAGGACAAAACCACCACCGTAACAGATACAAGCATGCAAAATCTGAAGGTAATGCATACTCAGTGTTAGAAGTCTAAACCTCAAAATGCACTCTGTCGAGGCACTCCTAAAAATGGAGAACATCGATATCTGTGCAGTAACTGAGACTTGGTTCAAGGCTCCAGAGAGCACCCCTGCAATACCAGGCTACAACTCTTACCACACTTTTCGGCCATAAAAACCAAGACCGAAACACTAAAGGTGGAGGAGTGTCCATATTCACCAAGGATATTCACACCTCCAGGCTAGTTGCCCAACACAATGCATCTGAAATTCTCCAGGTGCAACTAACACTAGGTAAGACTGCAATCCCAACTGTAGCTTGCTACATGTACCCCGCCATGCCCCAAGATTCTCACTACACCTTTCTAAACATACTGGAAAATATTAAGATACAACCAAACACACTAATACTGGGTGATTTCAACTACCCTGCCATTAACTGGGAAAACTACTCGGTTACCAACTCATTTTCCCAACGATTCTTGGAATTCATAAATTCCAACACCCTGGATCAACTAATCCATTGTCCCACCAGGGGCTCCAATATCCTAGACCTGGTCATTACCAACATGGGAGATAGATGCTCCACACCAGTGGTCACCCACTCATTGTCTGACCATAAGCAAATCAACCTTGACATCCACATCCCACCCCCACCCCCCAGTAAGGAAAGCTCCTTAAAAAACTTCTCCAAAGCCAACTTCATGCTGCTGAAGTCAGAATTGACAAACTTCATGACACCCATGCAGATGGGATCTGAAAGTTTGACTGCAGAATCCTACAATAAGGCACTGTACAAGCACATCCACTCGTAAATGAATTGTGCCATCCCAAACAGAACCAAGATGCTCTCCTCCAAAAAAAGGAAGACAATCTGGTGGTCCCCTGCTATAAACAAACTATACAACAGAAGGAAGAAACTGTTTCAGAAAAGAGGAAAAAAACTCCCTCACCAGCCGTAGTAAGAAGCTGAGATCCCTCATAAAATCCTCAAAAGCTAGTTACGAAAATAAAATTCCCAAAGATTCCAAAGACAACCACAAGGCATTCTATAGTTATGTCAAGAATCTAAATGGCAATGCTCAGATCTGCTCTGAGCTTCAACAGAATGGAATTAAATATACTGATCCCAAGGATATTGCCAATATCCTAGCAGATAGATTTAGTGCCAACTTCACCCCCTCTCATCCCCTAGAGGGCCCATCCCAATACAGAATGATTGCCAAATTTCGGTAATCACGGCCACACAGGTAGAAACCACACTCTCCAAAGCTAAGAATACAGCATCCATGAGACCATATTACATCCCAGTCTGTGTACTACATGAACTACAAAATGAAATGGCACCTCAACTAAGTATCATGTTTAATCATAGCCTCACGTCAGACTTCGTGCCCACTGAGTGGTGCACAGCTACAGTTATCCCACTCCACAAGGGGGGATCCACCTTGGATCCCAGGAACTACCGCCCCATCAGTCTGACGAGCGTGATCTGCAAGGCCATGGAACGTATTATCATGGAACTTATAAACAAAGACATTTGCAACATTCAAACACTGGCCCCACCCAGTTTGGGTTTGTGAAGGGCCGATCTTGTCTCCTGAACCTGACTGACTTCTTCGAATCAGTCTCCAGAGCTGTGGACGAGGGTAAGGCGGTCCACACAGCCTATCTGGACCTCGCCAAGGCCATCGACACCATCCCCCACTCTGGAATCATAGATAAACTTACTGAGCTGGGCATAAATCCCTACACCATTCGATGGGTTGCCAACTGGCTTACTGACAGAACCCACACTGTAAAAGTAGCCGACTCCAAATCCAGCTCCAGACAAGTGACAAGTGGAGTACCTCAGGGTTCAGTCCTGGGACCACTCTTGTTTAGCATCTACTTCTCTGAAGTACAGGCCAACACTAAGTGACTCAGGTGAACAAAGTTTGAAGATGACTGCAAACTGGGAGCCATTATTGAATCCCCAAATGATGTGGATATTCTACAAAAGGGCCTTACAGAAACAGATGCCTGGTGCCAGAGCCATGGGCTCAAGCTTAATGCCAAGAAATGTATAGTTATCCCATTTGGAAAAAACAACATGTACCCATGAATTACCACATAGGTGGCAGTACACTAAACATCGAAAGTGTGATGAGAGACTTAGGGACACAGGTGGACAGTGGTCTCACTTTCGATAACCACATCGCCACAAAAGTCAGGAAATCCTTCTATGTGGCACACCTCATCACTAAGGGCTTTTCATCCAGAAAAAAGGAGGTAATTGTCGCACTGTACTCATCCCTCATTAGACCCATTATAGAGTATACTCCCCCATTTGGTATGTATCTCACAAGACATCTGCAACAGCTGGAAAGGCCACAGAAATACCTCACTAAAAGAATCACAGGCCTAAAGCAGATGCCATATGCTGACCGTCTAAAAAACCCCCAGCTATACTCTGTGGCATATCGTCTACTCAGAGGCGATCTCTGCTTAACATACAAGGCCATGTCAAACCCTGAGCTGTTGGACATGCTCCACTTAAAGAAATTCCAATCCCTCAGAGCTACATGCTCCAGGGATCTAAACCTTGTCATCACAATGAACAAAACATGCTGGAGGGATAGGTTCCTGACCCAGAGACACCCCATACTCTGGAATAGATTACCCATACATGTCAAGCAGAGCGCCTAATTGGCCCTCTTCAAAAGGAACTTGATGATTGGATGGGCGATAGGAAATTCACCCTGGGGATCATGTCAGTCGCCCTGCTAGACAGGGGTCCAGAGAAGTAAATATTGTGGGAAGAAATATACAGGGAATTGTTGTGGCTAGGCTTGTATAGGCCCTAGGGCCGATGGCCTAGTACCAACCTATGAACCTATAAACCTAAGTAATGGACCAAGAATCAAATCTTAGGGTATACCAGTATTAACAGACAGAGGGGGAAGAGCAGAGAGACACTTTACTGACTGTTGTCAATCAGAGAGATAGCTGCAAAACCAGGCAACAGTAGAGGTAGAGAAATTATGGTTACTTAATTCGTTCAGAAAGAGAGGGTGGGAGACTGTACTGAAAGCCTTTGAAAGATCAATGAATAAGTGGGAGACAAGCTTTTTGTTATCTCTGGCTTTAGAAATAGTGTTGATGAAGGATAGAAGGGCAGTAGTAGTACTGTGTTTAGGGCGAAAGCCATGTTGTGTGGGGGTGAGTTGATTTTCTTGCAATAAGTATTGCATGGCTTGCTTGTGTATGCATTTTTCTAAAATTTTTGAGAGGGGTGAGAGGATAGCAATAGGTCTGAAATTAGAGATTTCTGTGGCGTTACATCCTTTATGTATAGGTAGAGTGTAGAATTCTTTCAAAATTCTAAATTCTTTCCAAAAAAAAAAAACAATTCTAAGCTTGTTTTCTGCCTTTCCTGTAACTAGTCTAGTCCAGATACAGATTTGCTGTATCCAGGACTGTTTGTAAGCTTCTGAGCCCCCCAAACCTTTCTGTGTTGGAGGGAAGCCTTCTAGCTTATCAGTGGGAGTGGTAAGCACTAGTTAGCCTATCTACCATAAGAGTGGTTTCTGGCACAGAAATTGTAATTTATTGGCCATTTGGACAGTTTTTCCATCTCTTTCAACTTTCTGGTTTAAAAGCCCGCATTTGCACTTGTTTCCCACCTTTCCTGTTATTAGTCTAGTCCAGATGCAGATTTGTTGTATCCAGCACTGTTTGTAAGCTTCTGAGCCCCCCAAGCCTTTTTGTGTTGGAGGGAAGCCTTCTGGCTTATCAGTGGGAGTGGTAAGCACTAGGTAGCCTATCTAAACGTATCAGCCACTGTAACAGGTACAAGCATGCAAAATCTGAAGGTAATGCTACTCAATGCTAGAAGTCTAAACCTCAAAATGCACTCTGTCGAGGCACTCCTAAAAATCGTAACAGTACTGGAATCCAAACAAATTGTTCACCTTCGGTCACACCAATAAGCGTTTGCTGCCCAAAAGTCGAATGAAATGCTGGACAAATTCAGTAATCCACGGTAAATTGGTGTATATCTGAGGTCCTCTTGAAGCAAGGTAGAATAGACAGAACAGAAATCTAAGCAACAACTAACAGTAGAAACTTTAAAACCAAAAAAATATTCTCAGCTCTGTATATTTGCCGATCAGTCTCTCAGAACAGTGAGACAACAGTTTCAACAGAGATCTAAGCAACAATTAACAAACTCTGTAACCAAAAAAAAAAAATATACTCAGCTCTGTATATTTGCAGATAATCTGTAAGGCAGCATTTATTTATTTCTTGTGTTTTGGTTATTTTAGTTGTTGGCATGGTACAAGTGTCCCCCAGGAGAACACTGTCTTAACTGACTCCTTCAGAATCACCCAGTATGCAAACGAAGACTGAAAGGGGGGAATTGGCAAAATGGCTAAGGTCTTTATCTTACAGATACAAGGACTTTTCAACCTCTGAAATTGTTGGTTTCACAATCGGCTGTATTTCTGGTTTATTCTACCTTGCTTCAAGAGGACCTCAGATATACACCAATTTACCGTGGATTACTGAATTTGTCCAGCATTTCATTCGACTTTTGGGCAGCACTCCTAAAAATGGAGAACATCGATATCTGTGCAGTAACTGAGACCTGGTTCAAGGCTCCAGAGAGCACCCCTGCAATACCAGGCTACAACTCTTACCACACGTTTCGGCCACCAAACCAGGACCGAAACACTAAAGGTGGAGGAGTGTCAATATTCACCACGGATATTCACACCACCAGGCTAGTTGCCCAACACAATGTGTCTGAAATTCTCCAGGTGCAACTAACACTAGGTAAGACTGCAATCCAAATTGTAGCTTGCTACAGATCCCCCAACATACCCCAAGAGTCTCACTACACCTTTCTAAACATACTGAAAAATATTAAGATAGAACCAAACACCCTAATACTGGGTGATTTTAACTACCCTGCCATTAACTTGGAAAACTACTCATGTACCAATACCTTTGCCCAACGGTTCTTGGAATTCATAAATTCCAATGCCCTGGATCAACTAATCCATAGTCCCACCAGGGGCTCCAGTATCCTAGACCTGGTCATTGCCAACATGGGAAATCGATGCTCCACACCTATGGTCACCCCCTCATTAGTCAGGTCTGACTATAAGCTAATCACCCTTAACATCCACATCCCACCCCCACCCCCCAGTAAGGAAACCTCCATAAAAAACTTCTCCAAAGCCAACTTCATGTTACTCAAGTCAGAAGAGACAAACTTCATGCCACCCATGCAGACGGGAACTGAAAGTTCATCTGCTGAGTCCTACACTAAGGCACTGTACAAGCACATCCACTCATGCATGAATCGTGCCATCCCAAATAGAACCAAGATGCTCTCATCCAACAAAAGGAAGCCAATCTGGTGGTCCCCTGCCATAAACAAACTTTATAACAAAAGGAAGAAACTGCTGCAGAAAAGAGGAAAATCCCAGGATGCAAAAAACTCCCTCACCAGCCTCAGTAAGAAACTGAGATCCCTCATAAAATCCTCCAAAGCTAGTTACGAAAATAAAATTGCCAAAGATTCCAAAGACAACCACAAGTCATTCTATAACTATGTCAAGAATCTAAATGACAATGCTCAGATCTGCTCTGAGCTAAAACAGAATGGCATTAAATATACTGATCCCAAGGATATTGCCAATATCCTGGAAGATCGATTCAGTGCCAACTTCACCCCCTCTCACCACCTAAATGACCCATCTCAATACCGGAAGATTGCCAAATTCCGGTAATAACGGCCACACAGGTAAAAAACTCACTCTCCAAAGCTAAGAATACAGCATCCATGGGACCAGATGACATCCCGGGCTGTGTACTACATGAACTACAATATGAACTGGCACCTCACCTAAGTGTCATGTTTAATCATAGCCTTACCTCAGGTTTCGTGCCCACTGAGTGGCGCAGAGCTACAGTTATCCCACTCCACAAGGGGAGATCCAACTTGGATCCTGGAAACTACCATCCCATCAGTCTGACAAGCCTTATCTGCAAGGCCATGGAGCATATTATCATGGAACTTATAAACAAAGACATTGGCAACCTTCAAACACTGGACCCCACCCAGTTTGGGTTCGTGAAGGGACGATCTTGTCTCCTGAACCTGATTAACTTCTTTGAATCAGTCTCCAGAGCCATGGACAAGGGTAAGGTGGTCCACACAGCCTATCTAGACCTTGCCAAGGCCTTTGACACCATCCCCCACTCTGGAATCATAGATAAACTTACTAAGCTGGGCATTAATCCCTAAGTCACCCAATGGGTTGCTGATAGAACCCACACTGTAAAAGTAGCCAACTCCAAATCCAGCTCCAGACAAGTGACAAGTGACAAGTGGAGTACCTCAGGGTTCAGTCCTGGGACCGCTCTTGTTTGGCATCTACTTCTCTGAAGTACAGGCCAACACTAAGGGACTCTGGGTAACAAAGTTCGCAGATTACTGCAAACTGGGAGCCATTATTGAATCCCAAATGATGTGGATACTCTACAAAAGGGCCTTACAGAAACAGATGCTTGGTGCTAGAGCCATGGGCTCAAGCTCAATGCGAAGAAATGTATAGTTATCCCCTTTGGGAAAAAACATGTACCCGTGAATTACCATATAGGGGGCAGTAGACTAAACACCAAAAGTGTGATAAGAGACTTAGGGACACAGGTGGACAGTGGTCTCACCTTCGATAACCACATCGCCACAACAGTCAGGAAATACTTTTATGTGGCACACTTCATCACTAAGGGCTTTTCATCCAGAAAAAAGGAGGTCATTGTCCCACTGTACTCATCCCTCATTAGACCAATTATAGAATACAATGCCCCATTTGGTATGTACCTCTCAATACATCTGCAATAACTGGAAAGGCCGCAGAAATACCTCACTAAAAGAAGCACAGGCCTAAAGCAGATGCCCTACGCTGACCGCCTTAAAAAACTCCAGCTATACTTATATATTGTCTACTCAGAGGCGATCTCTGCTTAACATACAAGGCCATGTCAAACCCAGAGCTGTTAGACATGCTACACTTAAAGAAATCCCAATCCCTCAGAGCCACACGCTCCAGGGATCTAAACCTTGTCATCACAATAAACAAAACATGCTGGAGGGATAGGTTCCTGACCCAGAGACTCCCCAGACTCTGGAACAGATTGCCCATACATGTCAAGCAGAGTGCCTCTTTGGCCCTCTTCAAAAGGAACCTTGACGATTGGATGGGAGAAAGGAAATTCACCCTGGGGATCACGTCAGTTGCCCTGCTAGACAGGGGTCGAGGGAAGTAAATAGTGTGGCAAGAAATAGCCAGGGAATTGTTATGGCTAGGCTTGTATAGGCCCTAGGGCTGATAGCCTAGTACCAACCTATGAACCTATGAACCTACCACAAGAGTAGTTTCTGGCCAAGAAATTGTAGTTTATTGCCCATTTGGGCAGTTTTTCCATCTCTTTCAACTTTCTGTTTAAAAGCGCGCGTTTGCACTTGTTTCCTGCCTTTCCACTAACTAGTCTAGTCCAGATACAGATTTGGGGTATCTAGGACTGTTTGTAAACTTCTGAGCTCCCCAAGCCTTTCTGTGTGGGAGGGAAGCCTTCTAGCTTATCAGTGAATCATGACCTTAAGTTCAATGCCAAAAAATGTTTCGTCATCCCCTTTGGTTAAAACCCGGTTCCCATGAATTACCACATCGATGGTAGTCCACTGAACACAGAAGGCGTTATAAGAGATCTGGGAGCACAGGTTGATAGCAACCTCTCTTTTGACCACCACATTACCACTGTGGTCAGAATGTCCTTCTATGAAGCACATCTCATTACTAAGGGTTTTGCATCCAGGACGAAAGAGGTCATTGTCTCCCTCTACTCTTCCCTCATTAGACCAGTCATTGAGTACAATGCCCCATTTGACATGTACCTCACTAGACATCTGCAACAACTGAAGAGGCCACAAAAGTACCTCACAAAGAGGATTCTAGGCCTTAAACACTTGTCCTATATGGACAAACTCAAAAAACTCCAACTATTCTTTGTCTCATGTCACCTACTTAGAGGCGATCTCTGCTTGACTTACAAAGCCATGTCTGACCCAGCTCTGTTAGAAATGCTACATCTAAAGAAATCCCAATCCCTCCACACCACATGCTCCAGAAGCCTCAACCTCATTACCACAATCAACAGAATGTGCTGGAGGAACAAGTTCATAACCCAGAGACTGCCCATTCTATGGAATAGACTTCCCATACATGTCAAACAGAGCACCTCACTGGCCCTCTTTAAGAGAAATCTTGATGAGTGGATGGGAAATAGAAAATTCACCCCGGGGAACACTCCAATGGCTCTGCTTGACAGAGGCACTGGGAACTAAGTTCGGGTGGCACGATGCCAGGGTAATTCTATGGGCTAGGCTTGTAAAGGCTCCAGGACTATTAGCCTAGTACACACCTATGAACCTATGAACCTATGAAATGGAGGTAACTCTAGATTCAGAGATGGAATTAATTATTAGGATAGATACAGGAATATCCAGAGTGTTTGCTGCTACTCGAAGGAAGTAGGGAGGAATATTTTTGGCAGATGCAGAGCAGGGCTTTAACTTGCAAAGTAGGGATTTAATGTAGTTGGTAGGTACAGGGTTTCGGGAAAAAGTTGTAATGGAGCTTAGAGTAGGAGAAGGGTGTGGAGAGATTACAGTGTTGGTAGTTAAGGGGTCAAAGGGTAACATCTTCTTAATAAATTCAATGAAATGAAAATTGAAAATAGCTGCAGTTTCTTGTGATGTATTTTCTGGGCAGGGATTGGGAGGTGAGGGGTTTCCAGGACTGAGAATTTGATTAATTACATGCCAAAATTTGGAATGATTTGATTTTTGTGCAGTTGATGGGTTATTATAGAATTCTTTTTTTGTCTTTATTTATTTGTTTTTTTTTTTGTCAGATTTCTAAGTTCCTTATATTTTTGTAGGTGAATGGGTAGCTTAGTTTTTTCCCATGCTTTCCACATCTTGTCCCTAGATTTTATCAAGTTTTGGGTAGTGTTTGTTAACCAAGGGGATATATTAGATTTTATTCGTACTGTACGGATACGTGCCAGTGAGTTAAGACCACTTAGGAATGCTGAGTTAAATGAGTGTACTGCCTCATCTAGTGGGATTTGGTTCAGAAAATACCAGTTAATTTTAGAGAAGATGGTATTAAAAATTTAGGGGTGGAAGTTTGATAACCTGTGACATGTAATGTATCTGTGTGGGCAAAGGGAATGTGAACTGAATCTGAGAACTTTTATTGGAGAGTGATCACTTAGGGAGTCAGGTAAGGTTTTGATATTTAAATGGGTTGGAGACTAATATCCAATCAATGAGAGAGCTAGAGTGTGAGATTTATTTGTATACGTGGGTGTAGAGATAAGTTGTGTAAAGCCATGCAAGCTACTAAATAAACTAGACTTTAGTAAGCTGAAGGATAACCAATTTATGTTTACATCACCAGGGAGGATGATTTCATTATGCATGTGTTGTGAGAGGTAAGTGAGAATATTTTCCAGTCAGGGGATGTTGTCCCCTGGGGGAATATAGATTGCTACTACAGCGATTGTAATATGAGTGTTAAGTATAAGGTTGGCAGTCAGGATTTCAGCAGGCAGAAAGGATAGGTTTAGTTTGTCTAGAGGAGTGAGAGTAAGGTGATTGGAGTAGGCAATAGCCACTCC
>NC_056729.1:1571985461-1572065461 GCF_019279795.1 Protopterus annectens
AAGATCAGCCATTACTGGTGATGCTTAAACAGAAAATGAAAATTGTGTTCTTGAACCCAAGGTTTAAACCATGGCATGGAAGCACATTGTCAATAGGGGAGACCAAGAGAAAGGAGGAGGTGAGGATAAGTTACTGGCACTGGAGAGGAAAAGGGAGAGGTTGGATCTCTTTTTAGGAGTAAACTGCTCAAAATGGAGCTGTGATTCTCTGGAAGAAGCACAAAGTTGTTTTCAGCCATCACTAGGGATGCAATTGGATAGTTTGCTTAGAACATCCAAGGAAGGGAGATTAGATTAAATTAAGTGGATCATGAAGATAAGGAAAGAGAGAGAGAAATGAGTAAAAGAATGGTATCTAAGGCACAGAAAGTATTGTATGAAATGAAATATGCAAGTAGGGAAAGGCTGTTAGAGAAATGAATTGGAAAATACAGGAACACATCTGCGCCATGGTTAAATAGCAATGAAATCTAGTAAGTTTACAATCATTGCTTAGAAGTGCCAGCATAAGTATTTCTGCATTCCATAGAGACTAGCAAGGATTAACTATGTAAGAAGGTGGTTAGAGGTGACTGGATGCACATTCTTTGGTCTTCTACAAAAATGGGTAACTTTAGAAAGAGAATTACAATAGCTACTGAAAGAATGATTGTACAGTATGTATTATTGAGCCCTAGTATTTTCTTTTTGGGAATTTGGGAAAAAAAGGTGTTCCCACTGCATCATCCCAGTTTACTGTGGATTATCATATTGCTAGCCAAGAAGAGCCTCACATTTTGCATTTAATAATGAAATTTCATGAGCAGAGTATAGAAGAGGAGTGGATACCTCAGTGTAACATATTTGTTAACATATGGTTACCAAGGCTGCAATACATATCCTTGGATGACTAATCTTAGAAGCAGAAATAGAAATGGAACCAGGCGGGGGAAGATACTAACTCCTGCTTAAGGGATAAACATGTTGTGTGACACGGAAGTGAAATGAGAGAATTTATTTTAGGATTACACCAACACTGATGGGTATAACAGGCCATAAGAGAGCATGATGCATTAATAACAATTTATATGACTGTGACTGGACTGATGCAAAACTTGTTTTCTTTGCTTCTGATAAGTTAAATGTTTACCAGCAGGTAGGTGCTTTTGTAACTGAATTTAAATAGTTATTTGTTAACTATTTATGGGGGAGAAATTGGGAGAAATTCACATTATGGTTAAGGCATTTATCTTACAGACACAAGGACGGGGCTTAATTGTCACTTTTGAGGGAAATCAGTTAGGCTCACAGTGGCCCACAAGCAAAGCTAGCCTAGTATCTATGAACTTATGATGCCTCAAAAAAAAATATGCTGTCATTGTCAAGAACAATCATGAATTTCAAACCTACACTTGATTAGCTAAAAAACAAAAAAGTATGAAACTAACACAGCTGAAGGTAAAACAAAGAACTTTAATGCACACAAAAGAGAGTAAGCGCTTTCACGGTGTGCTCTCACCGCTTCATCAGACTGTTCTCAACTAGTAACAAAAGCATTTAAATAGCATAAGTTAATCAGTCAATTAAGACACTAATCAAAGCAACAATTATCTAAAAGGAAAAAAGTCACAACTAGAAAACAGGCAAATAAAACATTTAGAAAGCAAATAAATAGAAAAAAACAGTCCTATACTTAGTGTTTGAGAGGTCTAGCTTTAAAACTTCATTAAGACCTGGTGTCTTATCAGCATTAAGAGACAGAATCCATTTTTGCTCTGCAGATTCTGTGCAGATTCTGTGCAGATTTTGTGCGATTCCTTCAGTTTTGTTAATTTTGGTACTTTTTTGTTTTTTAGTAGTTTCTTGTTATTGTACCATTCTATTTTTATTCTTAGCATATTTTTTCCACTTTTGGATTTCTTTGTTGAGAATAAAGCATGGCGGAAGGCAATGATGTTGAACTGACCTTTAATCCTACCAGGAAAGCTTCTTCTATCAACAGAGTGGCTAGTGATCGCCTTAATAATATTATGGAAATTGCATCTAACCCCCTCCTTGTTACTGACCTTACCTTGACTTCTACAGATGATTTGGATACAGACAAAACTTATCCACTGTTCATGAACAAATTTAAAGAACTGTAAAACAAGCTTTACATATTTAATTGGCTGCAATGGCAGCCCTTTCATCTGGAAGCATCATTAAAGCATACGGTCATACCCAGGGGGCCTAAGAATTCTCAATATGCCTAGCTATGTTAATATATACCCAGACCTGCTAATGAAATGGCAGTCATTTAATCTGCAAGCAAGCTCCGAATACTTGAAACTTCTTATAGAATTCTTTCTTCCTGAAGAGAAATAACTGCAACATCAGATTTCAGTTTTTCAGGATGAGATTTATGGTTCCTTTCATTCTGATATTATGGGAGACAAACCTGATAACCTCTATGATAAAAAGGAAATCCCATTCTGACGATAATGGTGACTCCACCACTAACATCAACGCTGGAGCCAGGCCTAGGGTCACCACTTCTTTTCAACTGCAGAGCCCTTTTCCTATCAGGGACAGGTCACAGAATCGAGGGAGGAAGGGCAGACTTTACTGCCTCCCGAGTACAGAAATGAACGGGAACCTAATAGGCCAACGGAAATGAAGGTAAACAACTTGGTTTTTAATATTTCTTCTGTACAGCTTACTGCTGCACAGTTAGCATTGCTGAACAAAAGTCTATCATTCATCCCCGCCAGAGAAGCTGAGCTAACTAGTGTCTTAACTGATCTTATATAGTTTGGTAGGACTCTTACATTGAAAGCTATGCTACCTGACACAGTTAATATTGACACTGCTTCCTTTAGAAAACCCAGCACTTTTATCCCACCACCCAATGCCAAGATACAGACCTTTATTCAGACTTGTGAGAAACAAATAAGAAGAGAGTTTGAATCCAATAGAAAGAGGAGATACTTTAATCTTAATAATGATGAATATGCAGCCCTCAATGAAGTCAAGAATTTGAGATCCTTAGAGATTAGACCAGCAGATAAGGGTGGTGGAATTGTCATGCTAGACAAGGACTTATACCAAACACAAATGCATAAATTGTTGTGTGATGACACCACTTATGTTTGTATTTCTAAAACTGCTGTTTATGGTATGATCGAGAAGGTTTCCTTCTTTACTTTTGATCTACTTATGACAGGCATGATTGATAATAAGTTGTTTAAATATTTTGAAGTACAGCAACCACTCATACCAATCATTTATGGCCTACCCAAAGTACATAAAAATCTAACATTGCCGCCCATGCGTCCTATAGTGTCTGGGAAAGGTTGGGTAACTGAGCCACTTTCTATCTATATCGAAAAGAATTTACATTCTTTGCTAGACACTTGTGAACCCATCCTAAAAGACACTAGGATGTTTCTACAAAGATTATATGTGGCTACTTTTGATTTGAGTGCTGACTATCTTTTAGTGACTACGGATATAGAGTCATTCTTTACTGTGATCCCCAATATTTGGGGCATAGAAAATGTCAAGAAATTTATGCATGTCAATCACTGTTTCACTGAGGATAAGATCAATTTAGTTTGTGCCCTTTTGGAATTGGTTTTAGAAAATAATGTCTTTTTGTTTGAAGATCAATTTTATGCACAAAAGGTTGGTGTGGTGATGGGCACAGCTTGTGCCAACAGCTACGCCAACCTTGTGTTGGTACAATGGGAGAAAGATGTTCTACTTCAAGCTGAGGGCTTCTCTGAACACATCTTATGGTATGAAAGATTTGTGGACGATATTTTTTTGTTGTGGAATTGGTCGGTTGAGAGTCTCATGCAGTTTATAGAGTTTTTACATCAGTCTACAGATTTTTTTAAGATTTACTTTTAAATATTCTTTTGATGACATTGACTTTCTTGATGTTAAGGTGAACAAAACAGATTTGACTAGCCTAGTAACTAGTATTTATAGGAAACCCACAAAAAAGAATAATCTGCTCTATAGAGATAGCATGCATCCTAGGCATGTTGTTAAGGGACAGGTGTACAGGGTCACGAGACACCACAATAATGATGAACATCTTGCCGAGGCCATGGAGACCTTGAAAATGGATTTTATAGATAGAGGCTATAAGGAAAAGAATATTGACAGTTGTATTACTGATGCATATAAGGAGAGAGGGGGCAAATGAAGGCCATATTACGATGCTGCATCTAACACTGAAACCATAGCTACAGAACAAATAGTGCATTGGTTAAATCTAGCACAAAACCGACAACTAGCAACGTCGTGGTCAGGGCCTAGGCAAGGAATACAGTAAGAATGAAAGTCCTTATGAGGTATTTGCTTCTCACAAGAAATACAATTATTAACTTTTTCTGACATCAGTCTGGAGCAAGAAAAAAGTTTCCCCAATGGGGTACTTAGCTTTTAATGAAGACTTCGGATCTGAAACTCGAACACGAAAGTCTCAGGAGTTGGCTGACCAGCACTTGCGAACTGCTTCTGCTTCGGGCACCGCACGGCAAGAAAGACTAAATAAAATGGCGTCGGCTGCATCTTTTATACCCCTGACGACCTGATGTCAGGGAAGAGGTGACAGAGGTTGACGCAGGACCCAAGACTTTGGAATTCAGGCAGACTGAGGGCAACCTGCAAGCAGGATAACCCAAATGTAATGACTGCAACAGTGAAACACGAAGAACATCAAAGAACAGGATTGATTAGGTTTCCCCTCACATACTCTTCTGATGTTAGTAGTATATATGACATTATTAAAAGGAACTGGGGCATTTTGGATACTGTAGATGAATTAAGAAATGCCATAGACACTGTTCCATATTTTTCTTTTAAAAATAACAAATCTTTGAAAAGGCATTTGTGCTATAATACTTCTACATTTAACAAGGTTTTACAGTCAGAGAGGCATGGCACTTTTAAATGCAGGAATTGCACAGCCTGCAAGTTTATACACTCTAATCCTACTTACATACACCCTAACATGCACTTTAAAATAGATGCAAACCTTTATGCTGATTGCAGGACTAAGAACACTGTTTATTTCAGTTACTGGACTGTTTGTCATGCTTTTTATGTAGGCATGAGTAATAGACAACTCAAAGACAGGGTGCTGGAACATCAGGGAGACATTAGAAACAGGAAAGACACTAATGCTCTTGCTAAGCATATTATGTGCCAGGGACAGGAACATAGTTTTAAATTTCTTGTGCTAGAGATTATTCCTGAGAGTTTAAGAGGGGGAGACCTTAGGAATTGCCCAGAATCTGCAGAGCAAAAATGGATTCTGTCTCAAAGCTGATAAGACACCAGGTCTTAATGAAGTTGTCTCTCTTTAGCTTTTTTTAAAAGTTAGACCTCTCAAACATTAAGTATAGGACTGTTTTTTTATATATATTTTTTTGCTTTCTAAATGTTTTATTTGCCTGTTTTCTAGTTGTGACTTTTTTCCTTTTAGATAATTGTTGCTTTGATTGGTGCCTTAATTGACTGATTAACTTATGCTATTTAAGTGTTTTTGTTACTAGTTGAGAACAGTCTGATGAAGTGGTGAGAGCACACCGTGAAAGCGCTTACTCTCTTTTGTGTGCATTAAAGTTCTTTGTTTTACCTTCAGCCGTGTTCGTTTCTGTACTTTTTTTGTTTTTTAGTAGTTTCTTGTTATTGTACCGTTCTATTTTTATTCTTTTGCACTTGATTAGCTAAACCTCGTTTCTATTTACAAATTCTTAAAATTCAAAGTATTATATATCTTTATTACCTTCCAGAATTTTTTGGGATGGGAAATTGTATTTTGTAGCATTCCTCTAAGACAATTTGATTTGATCTCTTTGATTTCTAATTTGCATCTTTCTCTAAGAGTTAGAAAAGCCATGTAGTCCTGAGGATTTTGGGATGATTTCCAGAGTTACCATGTGTGCTTCAGTCTTTAATGATTTTGGTCAGTGTTGTCCTCATACCCAATTTTTCATTAGTCATACCCAAGTCGTCAGCTGGACAGATGACAGTTTTCTCTACACACCCATGAGCCTGCATATATTTTGTTTTATTTTGCTCATTCTTTGAAGAATGTCTGTTATAAGTAGACAAATAATGTATGTTTTTTAAAGCATGAAACAGGCATCAAAGTACATAAATGTTTATTATAGCAATAACCAACAACTGGGTGTGGTATATTGAAGATTTGCCTACAGCTGGTATGGTTTAATCACGAAGGTGAAGCCCAAGTAATTAAACAAAACACAACCATGGTAAATCTTCAATATATCACACCCAGGTGGTGGTTATTGCTATTAAATAATAACATTATTTAAGAAATGACTTACTTTTCTTAAATAATGTCTTTGTATAATGGAGCCATGATGTTCTTCCACTTTTATTTTCGTATCCTACTGCTTTCTTGATGTACTGCACATGTGTATGGGACTTACATTCCCATGCTTACGCAGTATATTAGTGTTTTACAGTTTGAAATCCGGATCGTTTAGAGTTGAGAGAGACACAGGGCAGAAACACAAGGAAAATCAGATACATTTCTTTAGTTTTGCATATTGTACCTGATTTTTCTTGTATTTTCTCTGTCTTCTATAAATACATCTCAACCTCTTAGCTCAAGGAAACTGGAAAGTTGTTGTTGTGTCTTTCGGCTTTTCCCGGTTAGGGGTCGCCACAGCGGAACTCCGGTCCACTAATGATTGCCAGTAGATTTTTATGTGCCGAGTTGCCAGCCCTGATGCACAGCCTTCAACAAAGGTACACCCATTCACGCATGTCTCCATACAGAAGACGCTCTAGCTGAGAATCAAACGGGACAACGTCTTACTGTCAGGTGACAGCACTACCGCAGCACCACCACCACAGTATCAAGGAAACTGGAAAGTCATAGCATATATTAACAGAAGAAAGTCGGGGTGGCCAGACTTTTTTCTATTGGTATATGCTTGATTTACAACAGGTACACTGGTTGAGCTGACCAATCAGTGTGCACATTTTTTTAATGTTAATGATCTGTCATTGTATAATTTAAATTAACTAATAATCCAATTAATTTCATATAGACATAACTTTTCCAATCATTATATAAGATGCAATGAGTTTTGAATTACTTTTTACTACCTTTGAAAAAGTCACTAAGGTACTAGAAAGTATGCAACTCTGTGACATAATACTAGAACTTGAGTATATATGAAATAAATTATAGAGCAGCAGAAGAACCAATGTCTTGTGGAACACGTTAGATGAGAAATATGTTTTTGGCTCAGCATAATGGGTATAAAACGTCAAGCCTATTCCATATATGTTAGACAAAGGATCAAAGTATAAGCTGGGTACTGTTACCAAAGACACGTTTTCAATGAAAATGGGATCTGACACCACAGACTGAGTTCAGTGATGCTTCGGTGCTAGTTACATGTTCTAAGGATAACTTAAATTTGCTGACATTGGGGATTGGCATAATGAGTAAGATGTTTACCTTAGAGACAAAAGTCACAATGCTTGATTCTCACAAAGGAAAACTATCTAGGCTTAAAATGGTACATAAGGACAGCTAGTCTAGTACTTACCTATGAACTTGAATATTTCCCTTCACAGTGTAGACAAGTTTAGTCCACCATCCCTATTTAGGAAACACCACTGTAAACTTCTTAACAGCCTTTGTTTTTTTTTTAATTTAGTCAGCTAGCTAGTTATTTATTTTCCTTTATTTATTAACAAGCTAAATGAACTGGTCATCAAAAGCTCTTTTCAGCCACAAGCCTAGATATAAAGGCAAGGATAAATACAATGCATATGGACAGTACAGAGTAACCAATTAATCTGCATGTTTTTGAGAGGCAGGAGGAAACCAGCAGAATAGGAGGACACCCACATGGACATGAAGAATGTATAAATTACAAACAGTGATTAAGAGGCAGAACTGAACTCCAGACCCTGGAACTGTGAGATAGATGTGTCAACTATGGGGCCACCATACTATCCACTACTAATATATGTTTTTTTTTTTATTGATTTAGAGATTGATTACCTGATTGATTGTCTGTCCTCTGTTTCTGTTGTGAAGCGATCTCTTGGAAATTACTGGCTTACTCATGTAACAGCAAAAGGATGATTCCTTCAGAATGATGTACAATGCTTTTGAGAGTTTCTCTCTTCCACAGTGTCATGCAACAATGTGTGGACATGGGCAGGCTATTGCTAGGACTCAGGTGGATAGTCTCAGAATAACTGCATCAACTCTGTGAATAAATCTGGGGGGGGGCGGTCCCATCCTAGGACACAGCTGGGGTTATTCTATTTGATCATAACTCACTGCAGGCAGACCTTCATATGTGAAACCAGTATGCAGGGGAGTAGGGCCAGAACTCTAAGCCACAAACCTTGATCTGAAAGCCACAAACCCTGATCTCTCAGCAGGCAACTCCTTAAACCTACAAGTCCCTCAGGTCCATCCAGCAGCTGTCAACTTCAACTGGAAGGCCAGACATTTAATGCTGCCTAAAGGATGAGGGAGTGAGGTTTCATGCGGACACAAAACAGAGATCCTACCTATCAACTCTACAGATTTTCACAGAATGTACAGATTGTGCCTCCTATTTTTGGTCCATTTTCATAAAATTGTGGTTTTCTGGCAAATTAGTGACAAATCATTAAAGACTGAAGTTAGAAAATAATGACAGACATTTGAATTTCAGACTTGATAGACTTTAGAAAATTCATGCTAGTGCAAAACCTGTTATTCTATCAACTTTCTAAGTTTGTAAGAGCCCTAGTTTGGGCCTTTGTCCCACTTTTATTTATAGCTTTGTCCAGATTTCTTGCACTAGGAGGTTGAGAGGGACAGAGACCATTCCACAAAGCAGAACAATGTCAGCCTTGACAACCTGCCAAATGGTTCTTGTAGGGAGGGAACATGAGATAAATGTAGAAGTAGTGTATAGATGCTTACTATCAGCAAGACTGCTGTTCTGGCAGTGTATTTGACAACCCTACATCAACCTCAAGAATGAATGTTAAGACACCGCTATCTAATCATTAAAGACTGAAACAGTAAAAGGAGCTTTGACTGTCTGTTTCTGGCCAGACCCTTTTTACAATGTATTTGTACTAGCTTCACTACACATATTTCTTCTCTATTTTCTGTTTCCAGAGCTGATTGATCAGTTTCTAGTGGGGATGGCTTATTTTCCAGGAAATTATTTATTCTGCAGTTCAGCTTCTGTGTCTTATTTCAGACCTCTAAGCTCCCTGACAACATTTCTGGTGCCAGTTCTGTCAAAATAGCTGCTCCTCAAATTCTTTTACAGGCTATGCTTAATTTGCAGGAAAATGCATTATTTAGCAATTCTCCTGCCACGTCAGCTTCCAGAAGTGACAGGATTTATCATGCTATTTGTGTCTCTTGAGCTGCCAGGACATAGACAGCATTTTCTATTGTTTTTTTTTTTTCTTTTTGAGCTTCACTACCGACCTGCTATATAATACTATAATGATATAACATCAGCTCATTACTGGAACAGCATGCTGATATCAGATCAATACAAGAACTATTTTTGGGTGTGGCATTTATCACTGTGTAGCAGTAAATCATTTTTCCGTACACTCAACAAGCTTTCTCATAAATTTAGCTGCTCTACAGTTTGCCCAGTTGTCTTCTTTATCTTGAAATATTTACTAATTTGGTGATTTGACGAAAGAAATAATATTAAAACAAACTAAGATTAAACTATACAAAATAAAAAGGATGGTAATGGGTCTAATAGTCCTAACAATGGTAAAATAACGTTAAATAAATAATATCATTTAATTGTTTAAAGTTAAATCCAAAGAGAGTGAGCGGATGTCTTGGGACATAAGTGTTCTGACTCAGAAAGTCTGCAAAAGAAAATCTTAAGACATAAACACAGATTTGCAGGAAATAAACCTGTCCTGTTCTTCTTACTTCAACCACTAAGCTAGTCTGTTATAATCTCTCAGAAAACTGTAAGAAGGTAAGAATAGAATGTCTGACTTATTAGGACACATGCAAAACTATCACAAAATGTATTATCAGAGACTGATTTGTTGCGAATAGTCTGTTTTAATGTATGTCTCTGTCACAAATAAAAAAATGGTTACAGATGTCACGTGGACTCCATTTTTTAATGTGTAAGACTTGCAGATGGAGTGGAAAAGAACACGAAGGTCTTTGGTATTTTCCATGTCACTCTGTGGCTCAACATCTCACAAGGGGTACAGTGGCACACTGACAAATGCATACACATGCACACACACACACACACACACACACACACACACACACACACACACACACGCACTCACACGCACACACACACACACACACACACACACACACACACACACACACACACACACACACATACACACACACACACACACACACACACACACTCTCGAGCGCTCACAAACTCACACTTCCATGCATGCATGCACACACCCATACATACAAGCACCCATATATATATATATATATATATATATATATATATATATATATATACAGAGAATTTACAAAACATCATCTAAAATATTTTCTGTTCCTTAATAATCTGTTCAATCCATTCTTAAAACTATCATTTCTTGTTAGCTCTGTAATTTCTAATGGTAGCCAATTCCATAGTGTAACCACTCAACAGCTTAAGTGCCTGTATGACCTGGATAGCCCTCTTGACAAGTTCTGTCTATACTCATGTAAATGCATATGTAGTTCTGTATTAAAATTCCTGAGCTTAATTTGAGCTTATTAATTTATGCACGTTCATTATTCTACTTACCAGCATCCGCTAAAAGTTTTAAATTCAAGTGTCTACATACATAATTAATGGTGAAACAGACTCCTCGTTTTGGCTATGTGACCACACCTCTCAGCTGCTCTGCTCCCCTGCAATGTCTTATTAGCATATAGCTTGGTTGAGAGATAACCCACTGTGATGTGGTCCCTGGGCAGGGTAATGGATCAGAGCCCCCCACGTCTCCCCGCCCTCAGCATTCCCACCTCCCACCATCCATGTGCAGTAGCCATTCCAGTGTCCCATTACTTGCCTCTCTCTCCCCAGTTACTATAAAAAATTGTTCAAACCTGTCGGTGTGCATACTATTTTCTTTTTTTACTTCTACAATGACTAAAGATATTTGGATTTAATGTAAAACTTTTATTTCAAATTTTATAGCATAAATGCTAATAGACACTTGCTAAACAAAACAATACAGTCTCACAATGAAAACGGACTTAACATGAACAACAGTAAAGTTCTCTCTGCTCTTGAAACTCACATTCATTGAAATTGTATTGCAACCCACATTCACAGAAAATGCATCTAGCCAGTGGTGAATTAAGTTTACCTTTGGGCTGTTTTCAATCCATGGGGCCCTACACATATTCATAGGACTATGCATAAATGCATGTATTCTTGGTTCAAATTCTTGATTGCATTAAATTATATTCTTTATTTAATACAGCATGACTTGTTAGCGTGTATTTTAAATTTGTAGTTTTGAACATTTTCCTGAAAGCAATGAAACAAAACATATTATTTATTTATTTATCTATTTATTTATTTATTTTTAATTTAGGCTCCTTGTCCTGTGGTAAGGCTGCTTGTGTGCTTGCCACTTGCTCTGCTCTATTTCTACTTGGGTGCTTCCCCCAAGCTTGTTTGAAACCACCAGGCAAATCAAACTCCCCTAAGGAATAAATCCAGGGACAGGCAAACACATTGGCTTCATCGGCATGTTTTATGAATAGTCAGCTTCCTGCTCGGCTCTATTTCTACTAGGGTGCTTCCCACAACTTTGTTTAAAACCACCAGGTAAATCAACCTCCCCTAAGGAAGAAATCTCAGGACAGACAAACACATTTGCCCCATCGGCATGTTTTATGAATAATCAGCATCTTGCTCGGCTCTCTTTCTATCTGGGTGCTTCCCCAACCAGGCAAATCAAACTCCCCTAAGGAAGAAATCGCAGGACAGACAAACACATTTGCCTCATCGACATGTTTTATGTATAATCACCCTGTATGTAATTTATTTTTCTAAAAGTCTCTTTTACATTAAGCTGCTTGTTTTTGAAATTCCCATGGCATGCACACCAACAGTCTACTACTGCCTTACTAGTTTAACAGCTCTAGTGGTCTCAGTATTTTCCTAGCGAGTCTTTTGTAAAGTTGTTAGCTACAGGTAGTTATCTCTTCTCAGAGTTTCAGACTACAGCTAAATTTTACAATACACATACATTTGGGTTTGCCAGGAGCTCTGTGTGCATGAAAGTGACTGTGTCACTGATTGGTTTTTGACTTCTCCTCCTCATTCCTCCTTCTCATTTCTGACCACTCTGTTCGCCCTCTGGGCTCACTCCACCCTACCCTGCCCCCATTTCCCACCCAACCCCAGCACCACTACAGTTACAGCCTCACAACCTCTCCCACTCTAGAATCAGCTTATCACAGCAGACCGCACCCTCTTTCAAATGACTATTTTCCCCTTACCTCCTCTATTCTTGTAGCCTCCACTCTACACTTGTAATCTACCATCCTCCCTACATCTGTACTCATCCCACTTCACACCAAATATCATCTATACCAGTACTAATCCCTCCCAATTATACCACTCACCCCACAATCTGACACAATCCCAAGACCTAGTATGCTAATTAAACATACACTAACTATGTCTCCCTCTCTTCGTTTCCTGCTTTCTCCACCTTACCAGTCTCTCTAATATCTCTCACTCCTCCCCCTTTCATACAAGCTCCATTTTTCTCAAATATGAATCTTTCCTCACACCTTACACACCCTATATTTCTCCACACCTCTATAATTACAACGACTCTCATTTGTTTATCAGAAAACTTCTTCCTGAGATCTCTTACACAGTCCCCATCCCTTTCATTCCACTCCTAATTACTTCCCTGCCCTCAACCCTAACTCTAAAGTCTCTAAACACTTTTCCTCCCTCCTACTTCTACTAATCACAATCCTCCTCTCTGGTGATATCCATCCCAAACCTGGACCCTCAGCCAGGGCAATAGCTCAACCTTACCATCTTCCTCTTCTCACCACAAATCTCTTCTATTTGCTACAATAAATGCCCAAAGTTTATGCAATAAGTTACCTAACTTTCATGCCTGGCTCTCCCACAACCACCCAGACTTTCTTTCTATCTCTGAAACTTGGCTGAAACCTCAGATAAAAGACCCTGAAATTACTCCTCTCAACTACAGAATTATAAGAAATGAGAATATCCTCTCTTGGTTCTCATCAAATATACAAAATGAGACTATACTCCTAGACTATGTTAATATAAACTGATCTGCTATAAACTCACCCACAACCTCTCAGAATATAAACCTATATAATTTCACCCAGCTAATCATTTCTCCTACTAGACCTGCTAAAGATAGCATGTCTGGTAGTATTCTGGACTGGATACTAGTATCCCACCCCCATATGATCTCTGACAGTGGTACCTTACCTGACTCCCTTAGTGACCATCTCCCTGCCTTTGCACATTGTACACCTACATCCTTCCATTTACATCACAATTATATCTTAGTCCATTCCCTGAAAACTTCAATCCTCAAACCTTCTCTGACTCCTTAAAACACATGAACTGGAACCCTCTAAAAACCGTTCCTCTGGACAATGCTGTTACTTACTTCAATACTTAATTTATTAACCTACTCAACGGTCTTGCTCCCCTCAGATCTAAAAGAGTGAAATGCAAAACTGCCCCTTGGCTAACCAAAGAAACTATCTCCCTCATGCATCTCCAAAATAACTCATGGAAACAGTAGCAAAAATAAAAAATACCCAACTCTCTGACCAAGTACAAGCATCTTCCTAACAGAGTAAAAAACACATTGCCACAGACCAAGAATCCTATTACTTGATTTATTTATTTTACATTTGTTTACCAGGATAGTCCGACTGGATGCATGTCCATTTTCAGCAGAGGCCCGGGGAGAAAAGCTCCAAATAGACAAACTTACATAGATTACACAAGAAGTTAGATAACATTAGAAAATATAATACAAAGTGATTATGTACAATGGTTTAGTAGTGTTCCCTAGTAGGGACTCACAATTCTCATGGACAGACACAATTAAAAGCAAGAGACATCAGATTGGATATAGAGCTTGTTGACATAGTTGCATGTTATGATATTTACAGATTATGCTTTCAGTTTATAACTTAATCAGGGTTGGTACATGTGCAAAGTCAGTTCACTTTGAGATACTGTTTGAGGTTTTTTTTTAATAGACTGTTGGAGGATTGTAGGGTTATATAGTTTGGCAATGAATTCCAGGTTTTGATTCACCAGCAGAGTTATTAGCTTTCTGGGTTTGGACCGGTAGTTTGATATTACAAAACAATCATAAATCTAACCCCAAAAAGTTATGGAACAGTATCTCTGCTTCCTCCATCCTGGTAAAAAAGACAACCCCTTGCCCAGATCCTAACTCTTCTGATCTCTCGTTAGCTACCCAATTTAACTCCTTCTTTATAGACTCTATAGCCAAGCTCACTAAATCTTTCTCTAATAATATGTCAGGCCAGACCCCATTCCACTCCACTAACTCAACCCTCTCCGACTCCAAAACAACTCAACAACTCCCTTTCTTTATCAAACCTATTCCTATTACTACCATAAAAAAACTTCTACAAAAATTGAAACCATGCCCAAATGCCCCGGATGAACTTCCAACTTCCCTAAACTAGCTGCCGATGGCATAGCTTTTCCCATCTCCATCCTGATAAACCATTCCATCCAAGAATCTTATGTACCCCTCCTCTGTAAAAAAGCCTTCATTATTCCCCTCCACAAAAGAGGCAACAACACTGATATCTCTAATTTCTGTCCAACAGCCATTCTATCTCCCATGTCTAAAATTCTCGAAAAATGTATCCACCTACAGCTCCTACCCTACCTCTTAGACAATCAACTGTTGACCCCCACACAACATGGATTTAGACCAGGACATAGCACCACCACTGCCCTCCTCTACTTTCTTGAAACCATTAACCACACCAGTGACTCCGGCAATATTGTATCTACCCTTCTCCTAGATTTCAACAAAAAACTCCACAAACCACCAGGCTAAAAACAAAGTTTTTTAATCCAGAAAATAGCAATAAAACATGGTAAGCTCTTTCAGGAAAATTCCCTTCATCAGACAAATTGCTTCAATACAATCATGGTTTTTAAAGAAAGTTGCATCCAATCAAGTCAGAAATCAAATGAATGGCATGCACCCCTTTAGAATAGGCTTTAAATGTACAATCCCATTTAAGCCAGGGCTCCTACCTGTCATCACTAGTAATATCATATATTTAGCTTAATGCAAGTTATGTACCTCATTTTATGTAGGTAAAACTAACTGTAAGTTGAAACAAAGGATTTTGAGGCATCTTTATGCCATACTCTTAAAAGAAGACCATAATACCCTATACCAACATATTAGTAAGCATCAGAGACATTCTTTTAGCTTTATGGCCTTACAAGTTATGAATTCCAACCCCAGAGGTGGGGATCTTATTAATTATATTGAATCTTGTGAATTACAGTGGATCATAGAGCTCAGGGCAGATAGGAGCCCTAACTTAAAATGAAAATGGTCTCTGGCCCAGTCGGACTTAACCGGTAAACAAATATTAAATACATTTTCTGGACACCAAATCTAAATTTCTGGTTGCTATCCTCGGTTCTGCATATCCTCCCTTTGTACAAATCTTCAGCTTTTTTCATACAACATTCTAACACTAAGGTTTCTGGGGATTGCTGTTCTTGACAGGAGTCTCCTATGAAGTTCTAAAGCCCTCCTGTGGTCTTGCAGAAAATCTCCCATGATGTCCTAAAGTCCTGCTGTGCTTATAGACACCTTCAGACTTATTTTATTTACAGAAGAGATTTTATTTCTTATTGACCCCCTGATGCCAACCCCCCCCCAGCCAACATGGGCCCTAGGCATCTGCCTACGTTGCCTAGTGCTAGATTCAGTTCTGCATATAATAACTGCAGAGGGCTTGTCTCTGAATCAGAAAGGAGTACAGCCAGTGGCAAAATGGACAATTTTGATTAGCACTGGTGGTAGCCCTTTCTGAAATCCAGGGCAAGGTCCTGTCACTTTCACTTTCACTGAATATTTCACTTTGTTCAGACAAGTTCCTGTTCACAGTATCTAGAAACTGTACTGTGTGATATAATTTTACTGTCCTTGTCACTGTAATTTCCTGAACAGTATGAGTACTGCTTTTATTTAGCTTTCAAAATATGATGCATATTATTGTATGCCCCAAGTACACTATACTGTACAGTATTATAAAAGAATATGGAGAGTGTGTAAATGCTTGGGGGGAGCTAAAATATACAGATTCTGAAATCTTATTCAGTCCAATGTTTTATAACATTTACTACATGTTGTATGAATACCTAAGTTTTTATATGATGCACACACTGTATACTGCTGACATCTCCTCTATTGTATCTAAATACTATTTAGGAAGCTGAAACAGTGTGGTACTGGTTTGGACTAGAATCAGGCATGCTTACAGGAGCCATTACAAGTGCTCTGGACTTAAGATGAATGAATGAATGAATTAATGAATGAATGAATGAATGAATGAATGAATGAATGAATGAATGAATGAAATATTATAGAATCAATGACTTCATCACTAGAAAGTTCAATGCAGTCAGTTAGGCAATGACATATTTTTAAAATTATGCAATGTTCTCTTAATAAATTGGGTGTAACCATTCTGAGTGAATAGAGAGCACATGCATTATGGCAGGGCTGTTCTTGAATTCAGAAAGTGTACACATTGTGGAAAGGTTTATGAATCTGACCTAAATTTTGAAATATATATCCATCAGACTATATAATTCTAGTGGTACCTGCATTTATTTTACTGTTAAACTGAGCATCAGAACCCACTTAGAGTAGCAATCATATAACTAAAAAATGTCTGCAGCAAAAGCCATCCTGACATGCTGGTGTGCTGTAATTTTCAACAACTGGCTTCACAAGTGATCAGCAGGAATTCTAATTAACTGAAATGAGTTTTGAAGCTGTACTAAAAACACTGCATCTATAATTTACACTTAAATTTAGCAGTAGCTATGCCATCAAGCCCACAGACCTTACCCTGCCTGGAACTACCTGAAATACAGTCGCTTTGACTATGCTTCTGCTTCTGGTTCATAGGTTCATAGGTAGGTAGGTACTAGGCTATTGGCCCTGGGGCCTATATAAGCCTAGCCAAAAAGGTTCTCTGGCGTTCGCCACCCAAGAAAATTATTTTCCTGTGCCCCTGTCGAGCAGTGCCACAGAAGTGATCCCCGGGGTGAATTTTCTATTTCCCATCCAGTCATCAAGATTTTTCTTAAAGAGGGCCAATGAGGAGCTTTGTTTGACATTAATGGGTAGTTTGTTCCAGATTATGGGAAGTCTCTGGGGCAGGAATCTACCCCTCCAGCATGTTCTGTTTATTGTGATTACAAGGGTTAGGTCCCTGGAAAGTGTGCTTCAGAGAGACTGGGATTTCTTTAAGTGTAGCATGTCCAACAGCTCTGGGTTTGACATAGCTTTATATGTTAGGCAGAGATCACTTTTGACTAGATGATATGCGATGGTGTAGAGCTGGAGTTTTTTGAGACAGTCTGGGTATGGCATCTGTTTGAGGCCAGTAATCCTCTTAGTGACGTATTTCTGTTGGGTTTCCAATTGTTGTAGGTGTCTTATGAGATACATGCCAAATGGGGCATTGTACTCTATAATGGGTCTGATGACGGATGATTAGAGAGGAGCAATGACCTCCTTTTTTCTAGAGAATAACCCTTTTATGATGAGGTATGCCACGTAGAAGGATTTCCTGACTACTGTGGTGATGTGGTTATCAAAGGAGAGACAACTGTCCACCTGTGTTCCGAGGTCTCTTATCACACTTTTGGTGTTTAGTGAGCTGCCACCCAAGTGATAGTTCATGGGTACCGAGTTCTTCCCAAAGGGGATGACAGTGCACTTCTTAGCATTGAGTTTGAGGCCATGACTTTGACACCAAGATCTGTCTCTGTGAGGCCCTTTTGTAGAATGGCTGCATCATTAGGTGATTCTTTTATGGCTCCCAGTTTTGCAGTCATCTGCAAACTTTGTTAGCCAAAGACCTTCTGTGTTGACCTGCACTTCAGAGAAGTAGATGCCAAACAGGAGAGGACCCAGGACCAAACCCTGTGGTACTCCACTCATCACTGGTCGGCTACTTTTACTGTGTGGGTACTGTCAGTGAGCCAGTTGGCCACCCATCTTGTGACATATGGATTTATTCCCAGTTTAGTGAGTTTATCTATAATTCTAGAGTGGGGGATGGTATTGAAAACCTTGGCAAGGTCAAGATAGGCTGTGTGCACTCGTCTATGGCTCTGGTGACTGCTTCAAAGAAGTCAATCAGGTTTAGTACAGATGATTTACCTTTTATAAACCCAAACTGAGTGGGGTCCAGGGTTTGGAGGTAATATGTCTTTGTTTATAAGTTTCAAGATGATACATTCCATGGCCTTGCAGACCAGACTCATCAGGCTAATGGGGCAGTAGTTTCTGGTGTCCATGATAGCACCCCCTTTGTGGAGTGGGATAACTGTCACTGTGCGCCATTCAGTAGGCACATAGCCTGAGGTGAGGATATGATTGAACATGGTACTTAGGTGGGGTGCCAGTTCATTCTGTAGTTCGTGCAGTACGCAGCCTGGGATGTTGTCTGGTCCCATGGATGCTGTGGTCTTGGCTTTGGAAAGTGCGGTCTGTACTTGTTCATCCATGATTACAGGGGCTTTGCATTCTTCTGGTATTAAGATGGGCCCTTTGGAGGGTGAGGGGGTAAAGTTAGCACTAAACCTATCTGCCAGGATGTTGGCAATATCAGTTAGTTCTGTATATTTAGTGCCATTGTGCTGTAGCTTAGAGCAGACATGAGTGTTGCCATTGAGAGTCTTGAAATAGCTGTAGAATGCTTTGTGGTTGTCTTTGGAATCAGTGTCAATTTTATTTTCATAACTGGCTTTGGGGATTTTATGACGGATCTCAGCTTTTTGCTGAGGCTGACCAGGGAGTTCCTCCAATCTTAGGATTTTACTCTTTTTTGCAACAGCTTCTTCCTTCTGTTGTAGAGTTTGTTTATGGCAGGGGACCACCAGATCGGTTTCCTTTTTTTGGAGAATAGTGTCTTGGTTCTGTTGAAGATGGCACGATCAATGCACTCATGTATGTGCTTATACAGTGCATTCTCACCTATAATTTACACTTAAAGTATGTCCTATTAATTTCACTAGCTTGGTGTATAGCTCAAACCATTACTGCTCTCCCACAGCCATCCACTGCTCGCAAACCACTGTGCTGCTCCTTATCTCTACCCACTCTGTTTTTCCCCTCCCTGCCTTCTCCAGCAGTTTACACTCTAAAGCTCTTTTTCTGCTGCGCTCCCCTGCATAGCCCAGCTCTTCTCTTTTTAGTCTAACCTTCCTTATTCTATTCTATTTCTGTTGCCCTACACCGGTTTCTATACTCACCTTTGCTATCTCTTTCCCTGTGGAATACATGGGAAATCTCTCTAGTCTTTCTTTATCCCTTCTTGCCTCTCATAGTTCTCAGTTGCCATAATTACCTTCTTCTCTGATTGTTTTTCTTTGTGATTCTATGGTTTCTCTCAGTGTAGCTCCATGATTCTTGGTAATGTTATGGTTTCTCCAGGTGTAGCCCCACTCCATTAACCCTCACTTTGCTCGGGCTCACTTTGCTCCCCTACCCTACCCCCATTCCCACTCACCCCCACTTCAGTTACATTTATCCTCTCCAGTTACTCCCCTTACTTTCCGCACAACCACTCATACTCCACTTCCGGCCTATAACCACTCCCAACCTAAGACAGTCATACCTAATTATATCACTCCCTCTTTTCAACTATCCTCCTCTATCTCATTCTATAACTACTCTCTACACACCTCACGATGCAACATATGTACATTTCCATTCCATTTCTTATACTTCTCTCAGTATTAAACTCCTATCAAACTAACCTGTCCCACCCTTTTATACATTCTTCCACCTCATCCACCACTAAAACTATTAGTACTTCTCACTCCTTTATAATCTCCCCATATCTCTTCAACTTCTCCATCTGCCTTCACAAATTTACCTTAATTCAGTACTATCCTCATGCCTGTAAACCCAAATCAAAATCTTACAACCTCTACACACTGCTAACTCCACTTAATCTTTATACCAGTGACATACTCCTCTCTGGGGACATCCATCCCAACCCCCACCCCCCACACTTCTCCACATAACCTCACACCCCACAACTCTTCCTCTACTTTCCCCTCTCCTCTTTATCCACACCCACCCCCCTGCCATCCCAGCTCATTTCTTTTCCCAAAAACCTATCTATTCTCTAAATATCCAAACCCTTGTTAACAAAATCACTGAGCTTCACACCTGGATAGCCCATATTTCCTCTCATATTTGAACCTTATCTGAAACCTGGCTAAAACCCCATATCATAAAAAATGAAATACTACCACATGGCTATAATATTTACAGCATAGACAGATCCCCAGGAAAAGGGGTGTGGAGTCACCATCCTTTACTCTGACAAACTTAATCTTTCACCTATAACCATCTCTATTCCCGACTTCCACTCTGCTGAGCTAATTATCCTAAATTGCCACCTAAATTCACATAAGAAAGTTGCTATTGCCTCCATATATATCCCCCTTGGAATAATATTCCTACCCTTGAGCATATCCTGTCCTAGTTTACCCACAATATACCTTATGAAACTCTCATCCTTGGAGATGTTAGTATTGGCTGGTCTAAAGTAAACTAATTAACAACAGACTCTCCACAAATCAGTATCAGCTTAAATGGATTCCACCAACTGGGTAACATCCCCCACTTGCATGCAATAAACCTCCTCTTCCAATCCTATTATCAACTGGATCCTCACTAACTTCCTTAACCTCTATCACATCCTCTGTACCTTACCTGACACATTAAGTAATCATCTTCCCACCTCCATCCAAAGACACACTGCCCAACTATCCAAATCACACTCTTATAGAGGCTACCTTAGACTCTCTAAATTTAATGCCAACTTATTCAGCTCCATTATATCTAGTATTGACTGGTCCTCCTTCTGGTGCTAAAATATAACCACATTTCCTAAATACTCTTAACTCCCTTGCCCCTACCAGGATAATAAGAATTAAAGTTAATTATGCCCCTGGCTGTCTAAAGAATCCCAATCTCTTATGCACAAAAGAGATAGTGGTTGGAAAGCCTGGGCTAAAACCAAATCACCATCCCTGTTCCAAAACTACAAAGAACTCAGGAACATTATCAAAAAACAAACCAACAATTATAAAAAAATTCTATTATAACTCTCCCCATATCAACTGTAAATCCAACCCACGTAAATTCTGCACTACCCTTAACAAAATTCTCCGGCCTGGTTGTCCTGCCAATCTCCACTTTCCCAAATAACACTCCACTAAAAACAGCTACCCTTCTCAATAATAACTTCATTGATTTTGTCCGTAAACTTACACACACAAACACTTCTCCTACCCCTTCCAACCCACACAGCAAAAACCTCTTCACCTTTCAACTTGTTTCTACTGCTTGCATCAAATCACTTCTGCTTATGCTCAAATATTTCTCTCCCTCCACAGATAATCTTCCTCATATCTTCCTCAAACTAGCTGCTGAATCCATAGCCTACTCTGTATCCCTGCTAGTCAATAGATCCATTCAAGAAGCTACAGTCCCCAACATTTGGAAATCTTTCTTCAATAGCCCCATGCATAAAGGGGGGAATTCTACTGACTCTTCCAACTACAGACCCATCCATTCTTTCCCATCTCTCTAAAATGCTTGAAAAATACACTCATACTCAGCTGCTCAATTTTCGCCTTCAGGAAAAACCTTCTCACACCTACTCAACATGGCTTTCGGCCAAACCACAGCACTGCCGCCGCCCTCTTATCATTTACTCATACAGTAGTTGAGGCTGGAGACAACAAACAATTTGTATCCTGTCTTTTCCTCAACCTCTCCAAAGTCTCCTATCCTATTCTTTTATCTAAACTTGCTAACCTCAATCTCTCTTCTCCCTCCCTTAGCTGTTTCACTAGTTACCTCTCCAATAGGCAACAATCTGTCAGATGGCTCTCTTCCTGCTCCCCCTACCTTCCCATCATATTTGGTGTACCACAGGGTTCCATCCTGGGCCCCCACCTGTTTAACATTTTCATTAATGATTTCCACACATCTTGCAAACTATCCTCCCTTATTCAATATGCTGATAATTCCACACTCATCTCTATTTCCAACAATTTCTCAGACCTCCATGTTCATACCCAAGGCGCCTTTCTATCTATTGAAAAGTGGCTGTCTGATAAACAACTCATCTTAAAGTAAAAAAAAAACTAAACTCCTGCTTTTCCTCCCTCATTCTCTCTCTCAACACAAATCAGCCTTTGTCATCACATCTTCCAATAAGACCATCATTCAACCTGAACCCCACACTAAGCTCCTTGGCACCATTATTGACGATTAACTAAAATTTAACTTGCATATCCTTAAAAGTATTTAAAAAACACAAAAAACCTGGCCTGCTTTACCGCCATACAAAATGTCTTACTTCTAACACTAGACTCACCCTGGCTCAGGCTCTCCTCCTCCCCTCCCTTCCCTATGCTGCCCCAATCTTAACCAACATACCAGCTACAACCTTGTCTAAACTCCAACAAACATACCACAAAATAGCTAGATTTGCCACCAACTTTCCTTATAACTCTCACCACTGCCTTGCACTCAACTCTCTTCACTGACTGGAATTCCCCCAACTGCTCCTACAATCTCAATTTCAAATCACACACATTATATTATACAAACCAACCACCTGCCCATCCCTCTCTTCCCTGTATCCTCTTACACCCCAACTTGTACTCCCCACACCTCCAGCAACTCCTAAACATTTACCAACCTAACAAAATTGTCAGTAAACTACTATACAAATGCACCATAGCCCACGCTTGGAATAAACTCCCAATACACATAAGATCCATTCCCCACCCTAAACACTTTAAAAAGGAACTTAGACTACACTTACTTAACACCAAGTCTCGCCCCTGTCAGAACCCTACCTAATCCACTACGCTACTCTACTATTCACTCTTCCATCGCAGACATCTTACTTTACCTCCTCTTAGTTTTTCTCTGTAAACATAGGTTTACTAAAATATTACACCCACATGCCTTACTTCTACATTATATATATATATATATATATATATATATATATATATATATATAAACTAAGAAATGAACTCCGTGACAATAAAAGCATTCAATAAAATAGTAAATAACACCAACAACTCTTGTAGAACTTTAGCGCTTTCGTCTTATTTATTATCAAGACTTCTTCAGAAAGACATGTTTCATAAGTATGAGCAACCATTTTCACTTTCTTTATATACATTAGTTCTAGCAGGCCATTTAAATTAACAACAGTTCCTTTCCAATAGAAAAGTGTGAACAAGCAGGGTGCTGTGTGCATTTTCATTAACATTACAATTGCAGTTACATAAGGCAAATTGGTCAGACAGTAATAGCCTTGTGGTGCCGTGTGCATACTAAAAGGGATAGTGTGCAAAAAGGGATCATGTGCAAAAAAGGGATTGTGTGCAAAAAGGGATCGTGTGCAAAAAAGGGGATTGTGTGCAAAAAGGGACTGTGTGCAAAAAGGAATTGTGTGAAAAAAAAAAAAAGGTTTGGGGGGGGGGGGACCAGGAAAGATGACAGTCATGCTGCGATGATTCTAATATAAACATGTAACTTATGAGTGTTTGCCTCCAAAGGTAAGTAAAGAAGGGAACGGAGGAAGGTGGAGGAGTCAGGTAGAGAGTCCTACTATGCTTTGGCATCGGTGTGTGTGTAGAGAAATGTGTGGGTATGCCACCTGATGGGGGAGTGGGAGGAATGCGGTGTGGACTTGAGGGGGGGCTGTTAGGGGGCCGCCCATGACAAGGAGCCTATGAATAACAGTGTCCCCCAGAAGACTGTCAGTGCAGATGGTACCACCCGTGGGCTGGTTTGGATGGTATCACCCTTGAATGGCTGCGTGAAAATGTGAGACCGGGGTGTATAGTTGGTGGGGTCAGCGGGGGCTAGCCTGGTGATTGGGAGCATGTGTGTAGGGGGTATGGGGAGTCAAAAGTCAGAGAGAGTGGGAGCATGTGTGCAGGGGGTATGGGGGAGTCAAAAGTCAGAGAGAGAGAGAGAGAGAGAGAGAGAGGAAACACATTATATTCACTTGCACAGTTGTAAATCCATAAACACATTAAATCTGCTTGCACAATTCTTCAAACCCTCTTGCTTTTATTGTCACGAAGTTCATTTCTTAGTTAAAATTTCTTCTCTTCGTTCAATTTTTTTGAGTGCGGTTAATTTTAGATATATATATATATATATATATATATATATATATATATATATATATATATATATATATATATATATATGTGTGTATGTATATTGTTTGCTCTTCTCTATATACCTCTCTATATTAGAACTACATTTGTTAGAATCATTTCTTTCCCTTAGAAAATTCAGTTGCTATACATATTTTCACTGACAGAAAAAAAAAACAACTGTATGTATACATATCTAATGTTATTGTAAGTATAAATTTGTATTGTTATTCTTTATACTGGAGCTTGGAGCTTATGTACTGTAATTGTCTGTATTGAGCTTTTCTCCTTGGGTCTCCACTGAAAATGGGCTCCTGCTCAGTTGGACTAACACAGTTAACAAATGTCAGATAAAATAAAATAAAAGTATGCCTTATTGTGAAAAGCATACTATATATCTGTATCTATAGCAATCTGTCTATATATATATATATATATATATATATATATATATATATATATGTGTGTGTGTGTGTGTGTGTGTGTGTGTGTGTGTGTGTGTGTATAGAGAGAGACATGGATTTACTTCTTTATATCGAGTACATAAATCTTGAACAGTTAAAAGATCGATCCTGAAAGACTGAAAGCCAAAACACTGAAAAAACAAAACACTTCTGTTTTTGCAGAGTGGCAATTCCCCCTGTACCCCCTATATCTCCTGCTAATAATCTATCAGCTACAAGATCACTCTAGAGTGGGGAAAGAGCAAATTCCCCAATCCCCACTGTGTACAATCTTGCATGGGCTTAACACTGGCAGAACCGATCAAATGACTTTCAATCACTTCTGACAGTGTTAAATACGCTTGTGATTATGAACATTCCATTATAAGGAGTGTTTCCATATATCTGTCTATCTATATATATATATATATATATATATATATATATATATATATATATAGTTCCCCTTCAGAAGACCGAATTACTAAAAACTCGAAATTCATAAGCTCGAAGCAAGAATCTCGAGCTTTCAGTAACTCGAAATTCTGCAGGGGAACATAAACAACTGCAAAACATTTTTCTAAAGTTTTTGCAGGGGGACAGGACCCCCTACACCTCCCCTTCTTAAATATACCAGCTCCAAGATCGCACTGCAACGGGGATGAGGGAAATCTCCCGTTCCGTGCTGTACGCAGAAGCGCACAATGGGAGAATTTCCATTCCTCCCCTATAGTGCGGTCACGGAGATGATATATTTAAGCAGGGAGAGTGCAGGGGGACTTTGCCCCCTGACAACATGTAAGTAAACTTGTTTTTTTTTCCCTTCTCTTCCCTTCACAGTTTCGAGTTACTGAAAACTCGAGATTCTGGGTTCGAGCTTATGAATTTTGAGCTTTCAGTAACTCGATCTTGTGAAGGGGGGCCATATATGTGTTTGTATATGTATGTCTATATATATCTATATCTTTATATCTATGTATCTAGCTATATATATATATATATATGTGTGTGTGTATGTGTGTGTATACGTGTGTGCGTTTGTGTGTGTGTGTATGTGTGTGTATGTTGATATATATATATATATATATATATATATATATATATATACACATATTAATAATTTTCATTTTTTTCAGATCAGTGCATCACAACGTTTTTGATGTATGGCATTAGAAAAGGCTACATCTTGAAATTATTTGTGGGAATTTTCTACACATGACCTTCCTACCATACTCACGCACACACAAACATTCATACACACACACACACACACACACAAACACACACACACACACACACACACACACACACACACACACACACACACACACACACACACACACTCACACACACACACACACACACACACACACACACACACACACACACACACACACACACACACACGTTGGAGTGTGACATATATCACTTACTTTAGCAGCCCAATCCTACTGTGCTGTTAGCATGGATAGCATAGCTGTTTACCAACTAGTTGACCTAAATCCATCCAAAAAGACTGCAAAATATTCGGAGTGATACAACAGCTAAAACTGCTGTGGTTTTGCTCCAGAGTCTGCAATCCAGACCTAACCAGACTTTCAAATAGTATTTATGCGTAATTAACATGGTCTTCTTGTGTTTGTAAGAGGTTTTCCTCCCACAGCACAAAGATAGTTTGAATGGTCACTCTATTTATTTATTTGTTTGCTCCTCTATTTTGTCATCAGCTCAGCCCTGTAGATAGTATATTCATCAGTGGACTGTTCGTGCTAACCACAATAAAATAATATAGTAAACGTTGTGAATAAAACTAAGCTCAGTATTCCACAATGAATGTAACTAAAATTCACACAATGCACTATTGTACTCCCATTATTTATAATGGCTTTAACCTATCTCCATTACATGACATGATTGTGTGATTTATTTAATAAACCCAAAACAAGTTACATTACCTGCAATAATAACACCTCTAGGCAACTTATACATACTGTTTGTAGTGCACTTGATATTTTGGATTTTTCTTCAGACATATCTTACAATCTAACTGTAAATATATATATACATATATATATATATATATATATATATATATATATATATATATATATACATATATATATATTCTTATATTTTAGGATTACAGGTCATGTTACCTAGGCCATTTAAATACTTCACTCCTTTTATCAATGTCCTCAAAGTATCTGTAGGAGTTGTTATGCTACGCACTGCACTAGCATATTCTCTGCTTTCATTCACTATAATAGAGTTTTTCTTCAGAGATATCTTACATTACTATTGCACAATATTGAAATATTATAGATTTAACACCTCCTCGAATGTTGTCTTTGGTACTGTAGTCTTTTTACCAACCTATTAGAGTGCTGTACTACAATACTGCTGGTACAACATCTAGTGAACAGTTTTGTTCTTAAAGAGTACATACTTAATGCACATACAGCATTCTTACATGGAAGCAATATCACATCTGGAATTATAAAAGGAAAAAAAAACAATATAATTGTAAAAACTTTAGTGAACCCAGGATTTTACTACAACTATAACATACATCTTTGATTTTCTTAGGGAATTGTGAAGTTAAACTAAGTAGTCTCAAAAATAATAAATTAATGTGTAGGTGATAAATGAAGCTAGAATCTTGCATTTTAGTCAGCTAAATTAACATAAAGTGAGATAAAAGCACTGACTACAACCCAGGTGACCCAATTTCAAACAGCATTTCCGGCATCGGTTGTATCTGACATGGGCGAAGGAATGATGAGGCTCAGCCTACTTGCCTGTTCCCAAGGAAAGTCAGGAAACATGTTTGCACATTGTCTTTGTGTTGGTATTCTTGGTGGAGACCATGGCATTCATGGGAGTGCAGCCTAAAAGACAGTTAAATTGATTACATCACATGCACAGGTATGAATGTCCACTGCATACCTTGGGCATAATTAGGAATGTGCAAGGGAGGCTACGGCTTAATGTAAAATCCATGTTGTCTAGTGATTGCATGATTGCATGATAGCTGACATCTTCACCTAGTGTAACTCTCTCCCCTGGCAGCAATTGGGCTGAAGAGCCCTATTCCAAGGGAACAAATAAGTCCACAGAGTGGATAGAAGGGACAACAGGGATTTACATTACGTCGTAGCCTCTCTTGCACGTTCCTGATTATGACCAAGGTATTGGTGATGCTAGATGTTTAGTGCAGAGACCAAAAAAAAAAAGAACTCTAAAAAAACAGTTTTTTGAAGACTAAGACATTATTCCCTTGCTTCTACAACACATAGATTATCACAGCTGCTCTAAAACTGCCCTGAGCATGGAAACCATTTTGTTCTTAATTACTTAAATACACTCTCTCAACATAATTATCAAAGTATTAAATGGCCATCCAAACATATACTCCTGCCTGTCATCATTTGATAGCACTCTGAGGGCTTTTGTCATTCTGTCTGCCATTTTTTTCCCCCAGGGCAAATTCCACCGGTAGACTCAAGTCTTATTCTCATAAAAAACAGACAGCTTCTGCCAGTATTCCATAATGATGGTCTACATAAAACAGCAACAAAGGTATATAAACCTACTAACTGATCCCTGTTACTTACCTAAAGATGTAAGCCAAGGGCATGATTACAAATAGCAAGTGGTACAAGAAATTGCTGTGGATCTCATTGAATTAATCTGAATTCTGTCATAGCAAACTGCTCAGTTCTGAACTTGTTTGCGACAGTCAATGTGCTATACATGCAACAAGTATGCCCCTTCTGTTCAAGTCCATGTTGTTTTACTTAGTGTTTTATCATCTGCTTGAGATCTGTCCCTTTTGATCATGCTTTATTAACTGAATATCCAAGGATTGGTTTAACATGTGTTATTACTGAGTTAACAAAGTTCATCAGACTAAACATGACAGACTTATCGAAACGTAACTCAAGCAAAAAGCAACCCAATCACTAAATTTATCCACAAAATAAAAATGCAAATTAATATAATATTAAAAAATAAAATTAAGCAACCTCTCCCATTTACTGCGGAAGAAAAAAAAGCAGTTATATTCATAAGTAGTTTCTAGGCATGCAGTCCAGGAGACAATTAAGGAGTCTTTCCCAAATTCTCAATTGCCCCAAAGCCCTATCTGGTTAAATGACTTGCCCAAGATAACAAGAGTAGGCAAATTGAAGCTGAGAGAATAAAATCTCATACTATGGCAAGTAGCTTATTAAAAGCTCATAGCATTAGCCCTCTGCACTAACTGTCTGATAACTAATCTAATACAAGAATTTAGAATGCACATTACCAACTAAACAGCGTAAAGCATACTCAAAGCACATAAATATGTCAATAGTATATCTAAAGAATTAAGAAAAAGTAAGAACAATGAGCCACATACTACTTCAATGTTCTGTAGGCCAAGCTTGAAGCCTTACACATTTTGGTGGGCTATGCTATGGCTGCATCTCTACACTTATATCACTTCTGAATCAATATTAAAATTAGAATGCATTTACAATAAGGGCATCAGATTTATCGGCAGCTCAGCACAACAACCCATGACTGGCAGCTATCTACCAATCTAATCTGGCCACCCTTCAGACAACAGCTCATTTACTTTCTTCCATGATATGCATTTTAATTATCTTTGTGCCTACTAGACCTCTAAGATCAGTTGGGAGGTAGGAAAAAAAGTTCTTTTCTGCCACCCTGTCTGTCCAAGGGGGAGGTGAGGCTTCTTTTTTTAATGCTGAAGCTCAAACGGGACAGCTGGGACATATGACTTCACTTAACTCACTAATTGTGAGATACACCCACATGTAGGAAGACACAGCTGCATCACAAGTCTATATTACCACATCGAAAACACAGGTCAGCAAACACCTGTTCGCCGACCAATAAGAAGTGAAGTGTCTGGTCCACGAACGGCCACAACAGCAAATTTTTTCCAAGGGGAAAAAAATCTCTTAGGCAAGCAGAAACGAGACAGGATTACAAACTTATCAAAGTGAGGGGGGGGGGGATTTGTCCCTACACCTCCCTAATGAAATATACCAACTATAAGGTCGCAGTACAGTAGGGAAAAGGGCAAATCCATGATGATGGCCATGCAATTTTTCCCTCAGGAAAAAATTTGCTGTTGTGGCTGTTCGCGGAAATGACACTTTGTTGTTTATTGGTCAGTGAACAGGCATTTGCTGACCTGTGCTTTCAGTGTGGTAATATAGACCCCCGCATCACTCCTCATTGTGTTTTTGTCTGTGTGTGTGGGGGGGCTCATATTAACATTATATCATGGACAGCAGTAGGAAGCCTTTCTAATCATTTCTAACTGGATACCAAAGTACATCTGGGAGATTACATGGAACTCTTAAAGAAGGTCATGATAATGAGGACAATTTTCATCAATCTTTTGCTTTCTCATTCAGCTTTACCTCTCCTTTTCTCCTGAAAATGTGCCTGATTTCTCATTCTAGAAGACTTCCTGGTATTCCATTCCTGACTGGATGACATGCAATCAACTGTAGCTAAACCTAGCTAAGACCTAAGGCAATATTGATCCATGCTACCATATTTTTGTCTAATATTTCATGGCTCTTTTCACTGATCATTTATGGTGAGAATCAGCTGGAATTTTTATCCTGCATTTGTTTTCTGCCCATTATCCTGGAAGACCGATAGATACTTTGGGATTAGGTGGCAGCTGTCATCAAAACATCTTTCTTTTATTTGAAGAATACTGTTTATAGAAAATGCTATATGCTGTCTTTGAACCTTGGAAAGTGTTGCATGCACTAGTATTGTTGCATTTGTCCTACTACAATGCTTTGTATCGTGAACCTTTGGACAGTGACTTGTTCTATCTATTTATTGTTGTGATAAGGTGTGTTTTGTTAATTTACTTGTCTGACTACAATTTGTAGTGTCTAGTACCTACCTATGAACCTATAGGAAATATACCCCGGGGATCACTTCTGTGTCTCTGCTCAACAGTGGCACAGGAAAATAACTTTCTTGGGTGGCGTAAGCCAGGTAACCTTGTTGGCTAGGCTTACGTAGGTCCTTGGGCTGATAGCCTAGTACCTACCTATGAACCTATGGTTTGTGTTTAAAGGTGTGGCTGTTGATAACTGCATTTTTCGACAGTAATGTACATAATCATTAAGTTCATGTAGTGTCTCTACTTTCTTATTGTACTATTTACAATTTTGAGTGTTCTTTAGTCTACGTATAATTCTCTGTTAGGGCCTTGCACCATAATCTCAGGTCCTGGTTAAAAAGGATCTGCCAACCACTCCACTTACCAGGTTATCAAACTAGAATAAATAAAATAAATAAATTAGTGCAGCTGTCATCATGAACTGCAGAGGACTTTGAAATGCCATTCTAATATCTACCATGGGGGCAATGCTTATGATTCCTGACCCTTGTTTCTTGAAAATAGCAACAATAAAATAAAATTAAACAGGTAATCATGCACTGATAACAGACATGTTAAATATTCTGGCATACATATTTTATTAGCCATGAGACCAAGCATTCACAGAGACCAAGGTGTCAACCTTTCAGCTAAGCTGTGAGCTGGATAATATCATAATCTAGCCTGAACTGTACAAGTTGTTATTTTTGGAGAACTGTATGAGGTGAGACACATGCACTAAAATTCATAATTTGGTGAGATTTCAACCTCATTGAGATGGTACAGTAATTGTTAACCATATGTGAGTCAAATCAAAACAAAGATGGAATAGAAATTTTTGTCTGAAAGCACTGTCTTAGTACAACTGAAAGTGGAATGCAATGGACCATTGCTTGAGGCTATCTCTTAAAGAAATTGCCTAGGAAATTTAGAAGTTTTCTGAGATTATAGTCTTCATTGCTCATTTTTACACATTGAGTGGCACAAAGTTCTTTCTGTGAATCACCTGTTAGTAAAGTAGGTAAGATTATTTAAATACTGACATTGGTCCACTAAATAGCAGCCATCTCTGATTAATATTAACAAGAAAGCAAATGAAGATGCATTGCAAGTGCAAACGATGTTACACTTCAGATTAGCTACAGAATCATTGATGTTTCACTTACAATAGCCTTTTTTTTATTTTTTAATTTACATTTTGCTTGGTGTGACATCTGGACAGAGGAAGAAGGACAAGGAGACCTGGTGGTGGAATGAGGAAGTACAGGAGAGTATACAGAGGAAGAGGCTGGCGAAGAAGAAGTGGGATTGTCAAAGAGATGAAGAAAGTAGACATGAGTATAAGGAGATGAGGCGCATGGCAAAGAGAGAGGTGGCGAAAGCTAAGGATAAGGCGTATGGAGAGTTGTATGAGTGATTGGACACTAAAGAGGGAGAAAAGGACTTGTACCGACTGGCTAGACAGAGGGACAGAGCTGGGAAAGATGTGCAACAGGTAAGGGTGATAAAGGATAGTGAGGGAAATGTACTCACAAGCGAGGAGAGTGTGTTGAGTAGATGGAAAGAGTATTTTGAGAGGCTGATGAATGAAGAGTATGAGAGCGAGAGAAGGTTGGATGATGTGGGGATAGTGAATCAGGAAGTGAAACAGATTAGCAAGGAGGAAGTAAGGACAGCTATGAAGAGGATGAAGAATGGAAAGGCTGTTGGCCCAGATGACATCCCTATGGAAGCATGGAGGTGCTTAGGAGAAATGGCAGTGGAATTTTTAACTAGATTGTTTAATGAAATTTTGGAAAGTCAGAGGATGCCTGAGGAGTGGAGAAAAAGGGTTTTGGTACCTATCTTTAAGAATAAGGGTGATGTGCAGAGCTGCAGTAACTACAGAGGGATATAACTGATCAGTCACAGCTTGAAGTTATGGGAGAGAGTAGTAGAAGCTAGGTTAAGAAGGGAGGTGATGATTAGTGATCAGCAGTATGGTTTCATGCCAGGAAAGAGCACTACAGATGCGATGTTTGCTCTGTGAGTGTTATTGGAGAAATACAGAGAAGGTCAGGAGTTGCATTGTGTCTTTGTAGACTTGGAGAAAGCATATGACAGGGTGCCTAGAGAAGAGTTGTGGTATTGTATGAGGAAGTCAGGAGTGGCAGAGAAGTATGTAAGAGTGGTACAGGATATGTACGAGGGTAGTGTGACAGTGGTGAGGACTGCAGTGGGAGTGACAGAGCCATTTAAGGTGGAGGTGGGATTACATCAAGGATCAGCTCTGAGTCCTTTCTTATTTGCAGTGGTGATGGACAGGTTGACAGATGAGATCAGACAGGAGGCCCCGTGGACTATGATGTTTGCAGACGACATTGTGATCTGTAGAGAGAGTAGGAATCAGGTTGAGGAGACTCTGGAGAGGTGGAGATATGCTCTGCAGTAACTACAGAGGGATATAACTGATCAGTCACAGCTTGAAGTTATGGGAGAGAGTAGTAGAAGCTAGGTTAAGAAGGGAGGTGATGATTAGTGATCAGCAGTATGGTTTCATGCCAGGAAAGAGCACTACAGATGCGATGTTTGCTCTGTGAGTGTTATTGGAGAAATACAGAGAAGGTCAGGAGTTGCATTGTGTCTTTGTAGACTTGGAGAAAGCATATGACAGGGTGCCTAGAGAAGAGTTGTGGTATTGTATGAGGAAGTCAGGAGTGGCAGAGAAGTATGTAAGAGTGGTACAGGATATGTACGAGGGTAGTGTGACAGTGGTGAGGACTGCAGTGGGAGTGACAGAGCCGTTTAAGGTGGAGGTGGGATTACATCAAGGATCAGCTCTGAGTCCTTTCTTATTTGCAGTGGTGATGGACAGGTTGACAGATGAGATCAGACAGGAGGCCCCGTGGACTATGATGTTTGCAGACGACATTGTGATCTGTAGTGAGAGTAGGAATCAGGTTGAGGAGACTCTGGAGAGGTGGAGATATGCTCTAGAGAGGAGAGGAATGAAGGCCAGCAGGGCTAAGACAGAATGTATGTGTGTAAATGAGAGGGAGGGCAGAGGAATGGTGGGGATGCAGGGAGTAGAGTTGGTAAAGGTGGACGAGTTTAAGTACTTGGGATCAGCAGTTCAGAGTAATGGTGAATGTGGATGAGAGGTGAAGAAGAGAGTACAGGCAGGGTGGAATGGGTGGAGAAGAGTATCAGGAGTGATTTGTGACAGACGGGTACCAGTAAGAGTGAACGGGAAGGTCTACAAGACAGTAGTGAGACCAGCTATGTTATATGGGTTGGAGACAGTGGCATTGACAAAAAGGCAGGAGTCAGAGCTGGATGTGGCAGAGTTAAAGATGTTAAGATTTGCACTCGGTGTGACTAAGATGGCTAGGATTAGGAATCAGTATATTAGAGGGTCAGCTCATGTTGGACAGTTTGGAGACAAAGCAAGAGAGACGAGATTGCGTTGGTTTGGACATGTGCTGAGGAGGGATGATGGGTATATTGGGAAAAAGAAGCTAAGGATGGAGCTGCCAGGTAAGAGGAAAAGAGGAAGGCCTAAGATAAGGTTTATGGACATGGTGAGAGAGGACATGCAGGTGGTTGGTGTGACAGAGCAAGATGCAGAGGATAGGAAGAAATGGAAAGAGATGATCCGCTGTGGAGACCCCTAACAGGAAAAGCCAAAAGATGATGATGACATGATGATGCATTTTGCAGTTGCTGTTTTTCTTTCACAAGTCCAGTACCATGTCATCTTCACAACAAGTGGAAAGTTGAATAAAATCTTGCCCCAAAAGGGGATTAGTAAAACAGATGGAATGTATGAGTCAGAGGGACTGGATATGGTTTTTATTTGTACTACAGGAAGTTGAATTCATATGTCTCATAGGTGGGTTTGCATTGGTAAATTAACAAATTCAATCCCATGTAGCACAAACAAAAATATATATAAACATGCATCACATATATTCTATACATGTAAATATGAGTGATAACACATGCTGGAACAGGCACTAAACAGATATTTCCAAACACTGAGGGTATTCTCAAATATGAAACCAAGGGGTGATTGTTTTATTATCACGGATGTACACTAATAACTGTCAATGCATACCTAGTATGTTTATTATACATTCAAGCTGCCACTCATTTTCATTTTTACATAGTCATTTTGTGGTGAACGTAATAGAGTTAGGCCAAGATGGTGGCACATGAATAGGCAGCCATTCTTCAAGTGTCTGTAGCCCTGCAACATGTCTATGTACAATAAATAATCATTATTTACATGCACTTCAAAAGAACATGCTACATATATATATATCTATATAGTAAGCCTTCTCTCCTGCACACCTCATCAAACTTACTTCACTATGTGCTTCTGTCTTTCAGCTCAGTATAGCTGCATATATTTACTACCATTCTATTGTGCTTCACTATCTCATCTTCTGCCTACAACACAGTAGCCTGCCATCTGCATAACACCATTCTTCTGTAACCTATAAACTACTACACGCTTCTCTCTTACCCCACCCATAGCAGCCAAATCACTCACTTACGAATGCTGTATATAAGTCTAAACCTAGAAATCAGTGTTAATAGTGTACCCTTTAATGGAGTATCTCTGTTTATTTGCTGTTGATTGCTCACACTTATTCTTTTCTTATTTCTAATTATTTAATGCCTTTAGCCATGTCTGTAACATGTACAGTATAGTGCAAATAAGAAACTTCTTTATTGCAATAGCTCTACGATAGTTGATCTTGAAGATCAGACAGTTGTTGACAGAGCGACCCTGGTCTCCCTGCAAAACATAGCATATCAGTTACGAATAAAAATCCATATCTTGAAGCAAAAGGTCTAAAAGGAGCAGCGCTTTACTAAAAGGAAGATCTACATCTGATGAAAAGAAACCTTTGCCAAAGGTGGTTCAAGAACTATTAGAGTAGTACTCAATATAAAATTTGGTCACAAATGGATTGGATGTCACTCCCCAACCCCGTGCAGAAATGGAAAAAGGGGGGATTGATTCCAATGACAATGACTAAAAATCTCTTGCGGAACCTTCAGTGAGGCATTAGTAGTCATTGTAAGTAACCTAGGTTTGAGTCTAGTGGCAAAATGACAAAATATGGTTGGTTTCACTTGTAACTTTTGTATTGGTCTAGATTCTACAGTTTGGAGCATCTAGCTTAAGAGGAAAGCTCCCAGTGCTAAAGAAGGATGACAAACACTGCAGAAAACCCCAGGTGGTGATAGGCAGAAGACATTTGTTGCCATTACAAAGGGCAGGCAATTAAAGATTCACTGAATTTCTGCATTGCATTCATATTGTGACTCAGACTGACATTTCTGGAGTTAAAATTTAGAAATCAGGTTAAATAAAGAACAGCCTTCCCACGCTGATGTTGTTGCCAATCATTACCTCACTCTTGACTTTCCTTCTGCACAGAAACCTGCCAAAGTCAATTCTAATGGGCTAGAAATGAAAGGAAAAATAGTAGGCCTGACGAGTGACTATCTGGGTTAGCAGTGTGGACACATTCCCAGATAGAAATATATTAACTGCTCTCCATCACTGAAATCAAGGCATTTATTATTCCAGTGCGATTCTCTGCAGGAAGCAAAATGGCACAAGTGAACGTGGAACGGTTCCATGGAAATGAGGATAGGGGGTAACTAATTCATTCACTCAGGTCTGCATTGCCAGGTTTGTTTCATAGGTTCATAGGTATTTACTAGGCTAATAACCATAAGGGCCTTTCTAAGCCTTGCCAAACACCCCAAATCTCTGATAAGTTCTGGTACCCTTGATAAGTGTAAGCAGAGGCTTGAGAGATGAAACATTTACAATCAGGGGCCTGGGAGATGAACCACTTGCAGGTTGCCTTGGCCATTAGAGAAATAGGTGCCAAATCAGGGAAGAATTTCCTGTTGCTCATCCAGTTGTCTAAGTTACACTTGAATTGGGTTAGGGAGGAACTCTGCTTCACATGGATGGGGAACCTGTTCCAGGGAAGGAGTAGTTTCTGGGATACATACTTGTCTCTCTAGCAGGTCCTATTTATATCATAGGCAATGTTTAAGTCTTTAGAATAGGTAATTCTGGTGCTGTTTGTTTTGTGGATATGCAGGAGGTCCATCAGAGTGACGTCTGACAATGCCCTCTATGTCAGGCATAGATGTCCCCTCAACAGCCTGGAGGAGAAAGAATACAGGGACAGGGTCTTGAGGCAGTCTGCATAGAACATTTTATTTATGCCTTGTATTCTTTTAGTGAGGAACCTCTGTAGACATTCCAAATGTTGGATATGCCTGGTTAGGTACATACCAATGGGGGCATTGTACTCAATGATTTCCTCACTACTATAGACATGTGATGGTCAAAGGCTAGATTACTGTCTATGTGTGTCCCTAAGTCCCTGACTGCTGGGTCACTTCTAACAGGTGTATTGTCAATATAGCTACCAGGGGTGGATGACTTCCCAAAGGATACTATTATGCATTTCTTGGTATTTAGTTTTAGTCCATGGCTCTCACACCAATTGTTTATCTATGTCAGCCCCTCCTGGAGAACATTTGTGTCAGTGTGAGATTCAATGACAGCTCCTAATTTGCAATCATCTGCAAATTTAGTCAGCCAGAGACCACTGACATTGGCCTTGACTTCTCAGAAGTAAATGCCAAAAAAGAGTGGTCCAAGGACCGATCCCTGAGTGACTCTACTTGTGACAGGCCTCTTTGTAGAGGTGGACTCCCCAGTTCTAATAGGTCTGTAGTTTCCAGGGTCGATCCCTGAGTGACTCCACCTGTGACTGGCCTCTTTGTAGAGGTGGACTCCCCAGTTCTAATAGGTCTGTAGTTTCCAGGGTCTGTAGAAGGCCCACCTTTGTGAGGATGGATGACTGTTGCTGTTCTCCATTCATGAGGCACAAACCTGTTTGGAGGCTACAGTTAAATAGTAATTCCAGAGGGCCTGATAGGTCATGTTTCATGCTATTTAGAAGGAATCCTGGGATACTGTCTGGGCCCATTAATGCAGTGTTCTTGGCCTTAGAGAGAGCATTAAGGACCTGTTCCCTAGTGATAGTAAGGGCAATTATATTTGATGGTATTTGCTGAAGGAAGGTTGAGGGGGCAGAGGGTTAAAGTTGAGCTGAATTTATCAGTCATTAGGTTTGCTATATCTTTTGGCTCAGTATAGGTGGCTCCATTTACAATGAGCTCTTCACAGAATTATGTATTACCTTTGAGGTTGCGGACATAGCTAAATAATACCTTATGGGTGTCCTTGGCCTGGGAGCCAAATTTACCTCAAAATTTGCTTTGGTAGACTTTATTTGTCCTCTGAGTTGTTTGCTTAGTTTGATGAGAGTGCTTTTATCCTGCTGTGTGCTACACCTCCTAATTTTTGTCACAATTTTTTCCTTCTGTTATACAGCCTGTTGATGTTGTGATTCAGCCAGGGTGGCTTGTTTATGAGTAAGTTCTATACTTCTTCCTCGTGGGTACAGCTGCCTCTATGCAGCTATTACAATGCGTCTATAGTTTTTCTGTGAACAGTTCTGCATAGGTAGCAATGTTCTCTGGGTTTAAGGGACTTGAAATTTTGTCAGATTATCACTTAATAGCAGTAAGATAGCATTAAGAGTATACTCCAGGTTTTGCTGGGTATCCAGGTTTTATTTTTACTTCAAAGGAGGCCATTGTGTGGTCTGACCTTTTCAGGGAAGACATTACACTAGGGGCTGTGCAGCACTTTCCCATACTAGTGAGGACCAGATCCAGTATGGTTGCACCCCTGGTTGGTGTACTGACAATCTGGTCCAGAGTTTTGTTTAAAAAATCCAGGAATCTTGTGCCTGTATGTTTGGTGTCATATAGGATTCTCAGTTAATAGTGGGGTGATTAAAGTCACTCATGAATATGGCATTAGGTTGGATAGTGAGTGTTTCCAATAAGTTTATATACATGGTATGGGCTTCCTGGATAATAGAAGGGACCTATAGCTTGCAAGGAAGTGGTACTGGATTTTACCTATGGTGATTTGAACATGGAGCAGTTCAAGTGCATTGCCCTGTTTGACCAACCTTGAGGTATATTTATTTTTTATGTAAATTGAGACACCTCCACCTTTAGTCCCTATCTATGTAGTAGCTGGTCTAAATGTGTGGAAGGCATTATAACCTTGCACTTTTGGTCTGCTCTCTGTGACTTTAAACCATGTCTCAGTGACTGCACAGATGTCAGCATTCTCAAGGGTGAAGTGAGCTTCTAGGGATTGGAATTTTTGTTTAGAATCTGAGCATTGAGCAGTAACACCTTAATATTTTCTTGATTTTGATTTACTACATTGGAGTTAGTTTCAGTTTGGCATTGTCTAAAAAAGACACTATGGGGAAGACAATGTTTTAGTTAATATTCAAAAGCCGAGAGTGAGGAGGTATAGATCAACCATGGCAAAGCAGCATGGTCTGTTGCCCATCTAATTCCATCCTGACAAATAGTGCACCTCCTTAGAATGATACCAGAAACTAAGCCAATTATTAAAGTCAGTCATCTTTTGTTTATATTGTGGCATCATCCTTGGAGAAGGTAAAATGGTGCTCAATGTTAGGCTCATAGCAGCCTGGGAGACATATTCTGAGACCTCAATGATGTCTCTTTTCATATAGTCTAGGGAGGTACATCTCAGGTCATTTATACTCACATGGACTATGACTAGGTTCATAGGTTCATAGGTAGATGCTGGGCTATCTGCCCGAAGGCATATATTAGCCCAGCCACATTGTGCGATATTCACCACCCCTTTGGTTAGTTCCCTAGGCCCTTGATCTAGCAGCTAGTACCCTTAGCCCCTATCTAGTAGAGCTGTTGGTATGATCCCTGGTGTGAACTTTCTGTTACCCATCCACTCATCAAGGTTCCTCTTGAAGAGTTATAGTGAGGGGCTCTGTCTTATGTAGATCAGGACCTTGTTCCATAGCAAGGGAAGTCTTTGCGAAGGGAATCTATCCCTCCAGCATGTTCTATTCATTGTTGTGCTGAGGTTTATATCCCTAGAGTGTGTAGCTCGAGTGGATTTGGTTTTGCTAAGATGGGTAGGACATGGCTCTGTATGTTAGACAGAGATCACCTCTGAGAAGGCGGTATGCAACAGAGAAAAGCCTTAGTTTTTTCAATCGTGCTGCATAGGGCAACTGTTTGAGGCCAGTAATCCTCTTAGTGAGGTACCTCTGTGGTCTCTCCAGCTGCTGGAGATGCCTAGCCAGGTACATTCCAATTGGTGCATTGTACTCAATAATGGGTCTGATGAGGGAAGAGTAGAGGGGCACCACTACATCCTTAGATCTTGATGCAAACCCTTTCATGATCAGATGGGTCACATAGAAGGACTTTTTAACCACCTTGTCAACATTGTTATCAAAGGAAAGCTGACTATTTACTTGGGTCCCTAGGTCCCTTATTACTACTTCAGATTTCAGGGGGTTACCTCTTACATGGTAGTTTGCAGGTACTCTGTTTTTTCCAAAGGGGATTACTACGCATTTTTTAGTATTTATCTTGAGACCATGGCTTTGACACCATGCATCAGTCTCGTTAAGGCCCTTCTGGAGGATATCCATGTCAGCTGGGGACTCTATTATAGCACCCAGTTTGCAGTCATCTGCAAACTTGGTCAGCCACAGCCCATCAGTGCTTGCCTGTACTTCTGAGAAGTATATGCCAAACAGGAGGGGCCCCAGGACAGAGCTCTGAGGCACACCGCTCGTCACTGGTCTGGATTCGGACATAGATCCCGCTACTCTTACTTTGTGGGATCTGTCTGAGAGCCAGTTTGTGATCCATCTTGTGACATAAGGGTTTATGCCCAGGTTGGTGAGTTTATCAATAATACCCGAATGGGGAATGGTGTCAAATGCTTTAGCAAGGTCAAGGTAAGCCGTGTGTGTACCTCCTTTCCCTTATCTATAGCCTGAGTAACTGTCTCAAAGAAGTCCACTAGGTTCAGGAGACATGATCTGCCCTTGATGAAGCCGAACTGTGTGGGGTCAAGTGTTTGGAGGCTCCCAATCTCTCCATTTATGAGTTGCATAATGATTCGCTCCATTGCCATACAGATCAGACTGGTCAGGCTTATTGGTCAGTAGTTCCCAGGGTCGGTTGTAGGCCCACCCTTGTACAGTGGAACCACCGTTGCTGTGCGCCATTCTATGGGCACATATCCTGTTGAGAGGCTGAGACTGAACAGGGTATTCAGATGCGGGGTTAATTCATTTTGGAGCTCACGTATGACACAGCCCGGGACACCATCTGGTCTCATGGAGACAGTGTTTTTAGCTTTAGATAGAGCCTTATTAACCAACGTATCAGTAATAATTGGAGTTGCACAATCCCCTGGAATAGTAATAGGCCCTGTAGGTGGTGAGGGGGGTAGAGAAATTTGCACTGAACCTGTCAGCCAAGATGTTGGCAATGTCAGTGGGGTCAGTGTATTTTGTTCCATTTTGTACTAGCTCAGAACAGACCTGAGCATTGCCATTTAGGTTTTTGACGTAACCATAGAAGGCCTTATGGTTATCCTTGGCATCCTTGGCAACTTTCTTTTAGAAACTGAGTCATACTGGTACTTGTGGTCCAATGACCTGGGTCTGTGCATAATGTTGTGGATCCTGGCCCCTGATAAGCACCTGACCATGACTTTTTCCTTACTGAGCCTGGTGAAAGGGACATCAGTGTATCTCATGATGGAGTCCTACTTTATTTTGCTTTTGCGTCATCTTAAAAGTACTCAATTGTATTTATTACTGCTTGGTGTAACTCATTCTAAGCCTTTTAGTTTAAGCACTTGGGCTTCAGACCAGTTGTTTTACATTAAGAAGGTTTGAGGCCTGCACTGTGGTGGCAGGACAGGTAGCTTACATCCTTCTAAGTTGGGAACTGCTGATTGAGGGCTCAGTGTCTGTTATTCTAAAAGTGTATTAGTTCTGGTTTAAGCACTTGGGCTTCAGGCCAGTTATTTTACATTAAGAAGGTTCGTGGTCTGCACTCTTGTGGGAGGAGAGGCTGGACTGTGCCCTTCTGAGCTGGGAATTTCTGGTTAAAGGCTTATAGAGCCTGCATATTTCAACTGTTTCTTACTGAAATTGGTACACGTTGTTTGCTGTAGCATAGACTAGATCCAGGCCTGCTGAATCTAGCTTTGTTTGTATGCTTGTTGTTTGTTTGCTTATTTCCCTGAAATGCTAATTCACCTAAAACGTGGCTTTACAGTGCTTCTGTGAATCCCTAGTGATATCTGCATTGCTTACTGTACTTATTTCCTTGTTTCACTTGAAAGAAAGTTACTGTTTGTCGTTTTTGCATTTAAGTTACCTGTAACACATTGCATTTAAGTTACCTGGCACTTGCTCACTAAGTCAGCACTAAAAAATTAAAAGCACTACACCCTCACAAACTCCCCTTGAGTACCTTGTTCCCCACTGGCCCTTTTTTCAATTATAAAGGAATTCCCAATACTATTCTAGCATGTCCAAAGGTCAGTTGCCAATCTCCTCTCCGGTCCAGCTGGTGAATCTGGGAATCTTGAGGCAATGTTACAACTGCCTCATGTACACAGACAACCCTCTCCTCCTCCCAACAAATTCCAACACATGTGAGAGATGCAACCATATAGCCAAACTGGAGGCTAAGCACTCTCAACTCAGTACTGGCGTAACCAGTCAGGAGGAGAAGGAAACCACACTCACTACAATTCCAGTCTCACATAGACCTACCACGACAGCAAACCAAACACATAAACACACAAAACATACTGGAGGCTCTAAATAAAAATCTGCCTAAGCAGCAGAGACCTCCAAAGCAGACACCCAAGCAACCGCTACCCCAAAACAAAACACGTGCAACACATAGCTCACAAAGCCAGTGTGCCGAACAGTCACAGCCCCTAAGGCTAAACAACACACCTGATACACTTGTAATAGGTGACTCTATCATCAGGCACACTGACGTCCTGCTCACCAGGCTGAACAAGGAGAAGGTCATGGTGAGCTGCCTGTCGGGCGCTAGGATCCGCCACATAACACAAGCACTCAGGTCACTCCAAGGCAAGTACAAATATGACTCAGTCAATGTCCATGCTGGTGTGAATGACCTGAGACGTACCTCCCTGGACTGCATGAAAAGAGACATAGAGGAGTTCTTTGAGCATGTAGCCCAGGCCGGTATGACCCTGACCATGAGTAGCATCTTACCCTCACCAAGAATGATGCCACCATATGAAGACAAGATGATCAATTTCAACAATTGGCTTAAGTATTGGTATCATTCAAAGGGGATCCAATGCCTGTCAGCCTGGGATGACATGCTCGACAAGCCACGATGCTTCACTAGGGACGGCTTGCACCTGTCACCCCTGGGCTTTTGGATGTTGGCAAAGGCTCTTGCTACCCCCATAGTGCCTTTTTTAGGCAAGGCTCAAAAGACAAACCCACTTCCATAGGTATCACAAGGGATAAGAAACTAAGAGTAATGCTACTCAACGCCAGAAGTCTAAACCTCAAGATGCACGCACTCGAAAATCTCCTTAGCATGGAGAACATTGATATCTGTGCAGTAACAGAAACCTGGTTCAAGGCTCCCGAGAGCACCCCAGCACTACCAGGTTATACCTCATACCATGCTTTTCGGCCCCAAAACTTGGACCAAACCACAAAAGGAGGGGGGGAGTATCAATATTCGTCAAAGATACCCACACCTCCAGGTTGGTGGCACAGCACGAAGCATCATAGACTATCCATGTGCAACTAACAGTGGGTAAAACTGCCTTCCAGTTTATAGCTTGCTACAGACCACCCTCCCAAACTCAGGAACCCCACTCGGCCTTCCTGAGAACACTGGAAAATATGAAGGTCTCTCCAAACACCATTATATTGGGCGACTTCAACTACCCAAACATAGACTGGGAGCATTACTCTAGCTCCAACACCTTAGCCCAAAGGTTCCTAGAATTTATAAACTCAAATGCTATGGAACAACTTGTTACCACTCCCACAAGAGGGGAAAACATACTGGACCTGATCATCACCAACATCGGGACTCTATGCTCCAGACCAGAAGTGTATCCCTCACTGGTAAGATCAGACCATAAACTAATCTCACTGGATATTCACATCCCGACCCCACCCCTTGCCCAGAAAACCACAGTGAAAAACTTCTCTAAAGCAAATTTCACACTCCTCAAAACCGAGGTGGAATCCTTCAAAGCCCCCGGGCCTGTGGAAAATATGGCCCAGACTGCAGAATCCTTTATAAACGCATTCTATGAACACCTTCAGGAATGCATGGATCTTGCAATCCCAAATAAAACCAAGACCCAATCCTCCAAAGGCAGACGTCCTGTCTGGTGGACCCCAGCCATAAACAAACTATACAATAGAAGGAGGAAGCTACTACATGATAGAGCAAAATCCCAAAAAGGGAAGTATGATCAGTATTAGCAAAAAACTATGGGCACTCATAAAATCGTCTAAGGCCAGCTTCAAGAAAAAAATTGCACAGGACACTAAGGATAATCACAAGGCTTTCTTTAGTTATGTTAGGAACCTGGGTGGGAATTCCCAGATATGCTCAGAATTAGTCCAAAATGACAAAAAATACACCGAACCCACAGACATTGCCAACATCCTAGCTGACGGGTTCAGCACAAACCCCCCCACCCACCAAAAGGGCAAATATCTATCCCAGCAGAGTGCTGCCCCCCCTGACATCTCAGATGCTCAGGTAAGAGCCGCACTCTCCAAAACAAAAAACACAGCATCAATGGGACCAGACGGTGTCCCGGGCTGCGTCCTACATGAACTCCAAGAAGAGCTAAACCCAAACATAAAACTACTGTTCAGTCTCAGCCTTACTACAGGATATGTACCCAAAGAGTGGCGTACAGCAACAGTGGTCCCTCACCACAAAGGTGGTGCCTCAACGGATCCTGGAAACTATCGCCCCATAAGCCTGACTAGCTTGGTCTGCAAAGCTATGGAAAGGATCATCATGGACCTCATAAATAAAGATATTGCGGACCTACAGACACTGGATCCTACCCAGTTTAGCTTTGTTAAGGGCAGATCCTGCCTCTTAAACCTGGTCAATTTCTTTGAAACAGTCACCAAGGCCATTGACAAGGGGAAGGTGGTCCACACAGCCTACCTGGACCTCGCAAAAGCCTTTGATACAATACATCACTCGGGCATTATAGATAAGCTCACCAGCTTAAATATAAACCCCTATGTCACTATCTGGGTTGCAAACTGGCTCAAGGGCAGAACCCACATGGTTAGAATTGCTGGAGCCATGTCAGACTCCAAACCAGTTACAAGTGGCGTCCCACAAGGCTCAGTCCTGGGACCTCTCTTGTTCGGTATATATTTCTCGGAGGTACAGGCCAACACGGAAGGACTGTGGCTAACCAAATTCGCAGATGACTGAAAACTGGGCGCCATAATCGACTCTCCAGCCGACACAAGCATCCTCCAAAAGGGCCTCATAGAAACAGACAACTGGTGCCAGAGCCACGGCCTCAAGCTAAACGCCAAAAAGTGCATAGTCATCCCCTTTGGCAAAAACAAAGTGCCCACAAATTACCACATAGGTGGTAATCCATTAAGTACAGAAGAAGTAATTAGGGACCTGGGGACCCAAGTTGATAGCAATCTCTCATTTGACAGCCACGTGGCCAAAGTGGTTAGAAGAACATTTTATATAGCCCACCTAATCATGAAGGGATTCACATCTAGATCAGGGGAGGTCATCTTGCCTCTTTACTCATCCCTCATCAGACCCATAATTGAGTACAATGCCCCTTTTGGGATGTACCTTACCAGACACCTGCAGCAACTGGAAAGACCCCAAAAGTACCTCACCAAGAGGATCAAAAGGCTCAAACAGATGCCATATGCTGCCCGGTTAAAGAAACTCCAGCTCTACTCAGTGGCATACCACCTGCTCAGAGGAGATCTGTGCCTGACATATAAAGCCATGTCCAACCCGGAATTAATGGACATGCTGCACCTCAGAAAATCCAAATCCCATCGAGCTACGCACTCGAGAGACTTGAACCTCAGCACTGAAATAAATAGGACATGCTGGAGGGACAGATTCATAAGCCAGAGGCTTCCTTCACTCTGGAATAAAATCCCACTCCAGGTTAGGCAGAGTCCCTCATTGACTCTCTTCAAGAGGAATCTTGATGAGTGGATGGGAGATCGTAGGTTTACCCCGGGTATCACTTCTGTGTCACTGTTAGACAGAGGCACAGTATACTAACCTCAAAAAAGGGCATAGCAAAAATTAATTTAAAATGGGTGGCGAAAGCCAAACACACTCTGGCTAGGCTTATAAATGCCCTAGGGCAGATAGCCTAGTATGAACCTATGAACCTATGAGTATCCAATGTCCAGAATGTTGGATTGTGTAATGGCTTGCCTGATGGGCTTGGAAGTAGAGGCTCCATGACATGTGGCTGTATGTGCTTATGTGGGTGTTGTTTTGAAAGAGAACATTTGGGGCTGCTGAGGGTATTTGTTATGTGAACTTTGTCTAGGAGGTGTTTGGGGTTTAGGAAGTTTACAGTTAAGTGCCTCAGCATATGTGGGTCTATATGTCTGTTTTGAATAGTGTGTGTTAGGTGCAATGTGTGTTCTACTGACAACCTTATTGACAGTGGGATACTTTTATGTGAGAACTTTGCCTCCAGTGACATTGTGTAAATACATCTCTCACACACCATATCAGTTTGTTTGAGAATTAACTGATTGGCAGTAAATATAAGTCAATTTCTCCTTTGCCTCAGGATGCCTATATCCACCAAGCTTGTACCGGAGATAGTGGGGAAAGTTCATATCCATGGCAACAGACCCTTTTTTGTTGATTAGACAGTTGGAGTGAAAATATAATGCAATGTCAGAAGTATCTGATTTGCTACTCTGGGGACAGTGCTTGTCACTGCAAACTAGTTTTTCTGTGTGCAACTAGGTATTGGTGAAATTTCAGCCATGCTTTTACAGGAAAAAATGTCACTCAGGCTGTCTGTGTCTTATACAGGGCACTGCCAAACACTTGAAGGGAGCTAACTGGTGACCCTGAAAATTTAAGGACAAAGTATTTAGGCAGATATTCTAAAGTTAGAAACAAATCAGGCAGTACTTACTGAAAACAAAGAATTAGCTTAAGGAGAGTAATGAAATAAGGGGATTCTTGTGAATGACTACTGCCTGGCAACTACTAGTGCTGGTCTCACTCAAGTTGTGTCTTTTGGCTTTTCCCAGTTAGGGGCCGCCACAGCGGAACTCCGGTCCGCTAATGATTGGTAGTGGATTTTTACGTGCCGAGTTACCAGCCCTGACGCACAACCTTCAACGAAGGTACGCCCATTCATGCATGTCTCCACACAGAAGACACTCTAGCTGAGAATCGAACCGGACAGTGTCTTACTGTGACGCGACAACGCTACTGCAGCACCACCACAATGGTCTGCTGGTCTCACTCAAGTATTGGTTATAACAGCATACCCAAATAATTTGATTATTGGTAGTAATGCCATGAAGAAGAGCAGTTCAATTGCTGGTGCATTTGCACTAAGAGATGTCACATTCTGATGTGCAGTCAGATCTATAATCGATACTGTGATATTTGTTGGTGCATCACAGTCATGCCTTTGCTCTTTGTTAATAAAAGGGTGAACTGTTTAGCTAAATCAGATAAATATTTCTTCCTGTAATTAAAAATAAAATTTTGATCTGATAGAGCAGGTCTTGACTGATCAATCCTGTGACCACTTAAGTCAGAATTCAAAAAGTAAAGAAATAATCTTATTTACAAATGTACACTATGGTACACTTGGCATATGCTTGGCAACACCCTTGCTTCTTAAAAGCACATGGTCTCCATGTTTTAAGCCTCAAGCTATAATGGTGCTTTTGAGGCATTGTGATAAAAATGTGGAATAAATATGCAGGGATGACACTAATTAATTAAATGAACATACATTAAACTGTTGTATCACAGATTTGAAATGTTTTATCACATAGTACACAGCATCCAATCAGACTTTCAAATCTTTACTGAGAAAGTCCTGAAACTCTGAAAAATTAAGCATGATTGCATAGCTGTGACAGTGAAGTATGAAAATTGTTGTTAGACATTAAAAGCATTATTTGCAAGGAGCAAACACCTACATGCTAGGATCTTGGGAGCTGCACCCCACACCTCTGCTAAATAAATATGTTAACTCTAGGACTGCTGCGCTTTAGAGAAGGGGGAATTTTGTGAGATACATCAATTTCAGACTTAGCATGTATTCTCCCATTCACACTTACTATATATTTTTTTTAATTCCACTCAATTTATTGCTCTCTGGATACTCACATTATTAGTATTGAACACACAGCAGGAACCTATATTTCACTATCATACTTACCACAATGTGGTATGTGCATAGCTAAGCATAATGTTACACATAGAAATATAAAACACAACATAAGCTCCTTGTGTATTTCCCAAGAGCAAATCTCAGTCTTAATGTAGTTATCTCCATGACTTTTGGTATTTCTGCATGGAAACTTCAAATGCATATTGATTTTTCAGCATATTTTAGAGTTAGCATCTAATTTTTAAAAAGTCTCAGTGAAGAAGCACAGCAAAGTATTTTTTTTACCATGGATAAGCTGCAACATTTTTGGCAAACTCTATTTTTAGTAGGGGTAGCTATGATAATATACAGATTTGTCAGAAAATTAAAAAATGAAGTTCTTGGTTAGTTGTAAAGTTAAAGACACGTTTGCACTGGTCATCAGAATAGTGGTCAGGTGTTAGGCACTTTGTTCACAGACACAGACACATACACACACGCACACACCTGCACACACACACACACACACACACACACACACACACACACACACACACACACACACACACACACACACACACACACACACACACACACACACGTAAAGACCCTTCTATTGCAAAATTATCATGTCCTTGGCACAATAAGTTTTTGACAAACAGAGATTGCTAGGCATACATGAAGACACACATCATATTAGACACAACACCTCTTATTTGTTAATGGTATTTTTTGATGGCTTGGTTCTACTGTCTTGCCCTTTTATGACACTACAAAGCAGTAGCACAAAATATTGTAACAGAAAGAATTAAATGAAATCTGCTATGACATGACATGTTATTCAAAACTGACATTTTAAAATAAAAAAGGACAGCAATATATGTTTGAAATGATGCTTACTATTATTTGGTGAATGAATTATAACTTCATAAAGTACTACGGGACTAGTTATCCTTGTGGGCCATTTAATGCCTAGCCAGATTCCGCCAAAGATGAAAATCAAACCCTCTACTTTGCACCTGTATGGGAAACACCTTAACTATTATGCCAACCCCAACCCAACAATTAATATAGTACAAAGTGACAAACTGATATAAATGACCAGATCCAAAACACTTGCGCTCAGTGTAAGTTAATTACTTCAGTGTAAGGTTTATCTATAAACAGGCTTACACAGGTGGCCAGATTCCAAAAGACCTGCTCCCAGTGCAGGTAGTCACTCACAGTCAGAGTAAGTCTTTTGGAATCAGGCCCAAGGCATGCAGAAATTCAAAGTAAATGGAGATCACAGAGTAATGTGAAAGAGAAAGTGGTGTGAAAGATTCTAAGTTCTGTATGAAAAAAATGAACAGGCTAAAAACTATAATATGAATTTAAATTAATCACACTTTAAAGGGCAGAAAAAATTAGCAGTTCTGCAATGAAAATCAGTTAAGAAGGATATTTCATTTAATGAGGAGCCAAAGCCCAAACTTTGAGAGGATTTCTGTCTATACACACTGAGCAGAGTGGAGGAGGGGCATTGACTACAACTCTGATCTGAGATATATAACAATAAGTATCCCTGTATTTTTGGCTTATTTATATTGGTTATTGCTTCTAGCAATTTATATATAGCACTTTTTATTGCCTGCTGCATACTTTTTACTGTATTTTATTTCTATTAACTAATCTGCATGGGTAACTGATTTGTTTGCAGTTAAAACATTCTAAAGAGTCTCCTTACTCCTTTATCTGTTTAAAAACGTTCATTTTGTGACTCATTGCTGTGATAAAAGATTTCTGTAGTGTTTACTGTCTAAAATAGTGTAGGCTAACAGCTTTAGTATTGTCCCAGTTTAGATTTGCTGGCTCTGGGCCTGTTTATTTTTGCAGTGATTGTTCTGAGCACATGACTAGGCCATCTTGAATTAGCAGAAGCCTTTCTTTACCTTCATGGCAGGGTTGTGTTGATTGGCTGCTGGCTAGTGGGGGCTGGTTCTTTTGTGCTTTTTTTAAAAAAGTTGTCTAAGGTTGTATCTTTTGGTATTTAAGCCCTAACTTTGAGAGGATTTCTGTCTATACACACTAAGCAGAGTGGAGGAGGGGCATTGACTACAACTCTGATCTGAGATATATAACAACTATCCTGTTTTTTTGGCTTATTTATACTGGTTATTGGTTCTAGCGATTTATATATAGCACTTTTTATTGCTTGCTGCATACTTTTTACTGTATTTTATTGCTATTAACTAATCTGTGCGGGTAACTGATTTGTTTGCAGTTAAAAGCATTCTGTAGAGTCTCCTTGCTCCTTTATCTGTTTAAAAACTTTCATTTTGTGGCTCACTGCTGTCATAAAAGATTTCTGTAGTGTTTACTGTCTAAAAGAGTGTAGGCTAATAGCTTTAGCATTGTCCCAGTTCAGATTTGCTGGCTCTGGGCCTGTTTGTTTTTGCAGTGATTGTTCTGAGCACATGATTAGGCCATCTTGAATTAGCAGAAGCCTTTCTTTACCTTCATGGCAGGGTTGTGTTGATTGGCTGCTGGCTAGTGGGGGCTTCTTTTGTGCTTTTTTTAAAAAAGTTGTCTAAGGTTGTATCTTTTGGTATTTAAGCCCTAGCTTTGAGAGGATTTCTGTCTATACACACTAAGCAGAGTGGAGGAGGGGCATTGACTACAACTCTGATCTGAGATATATAACAACTATCCTGTTTTTTTGGTTTATTTATACTGGTTATTGGTTCTAGCGATTTATATATAGCACTTTTTATTGCCTGCTGCATACTTTTTACTGTATTTTATTGCTATTAACTAATCTGTGCGGGTAACTGATTTGTTTGCAGTTAAAAGCATTCTGTAGAGTCTCCTTGCTCCTTTATCTGTTTAAAAACTTTCATTCTGTGGCTCACTGCTGTCATAAAAGATTTCTGTAGTGTTTACTGTCTAAAAGAGTGTAGGCTAATAGCTTTAGTATTGTTCCAGTTCAGATTTGCTGGCTCTGGGCCTGTTTGTTTTTGCAGTGATTGTTCTGAGCACATGACTAGGCCATCTTGAATTAGCAGAAGCCTTTGTTTACCTTTGTGGCAGGATTGTGTTGATTGGCTGCTGGCTAGTGGGGGTGGTTCTTTTGTGCTTTCTTTTAAAAAAAGTTGTCTAAGGTTGTATCTTCTGGTATTTAAGCACTAACTTTGAGAGGATTTCTGTCTATACACACTGAGCAGAGTGGAGGAGGGGTGTTGACTACAACTCTGATCAGAGATATATAACAATAAGTATCCTTTTTTGGCTTATTTATATGGGTTATTGCTTCTAGCAATTTATATATATCACTTTTTATTGCCTGCTGCATACTTTTACTGTATTTTATTGCTATTAACTAATCTGCATGGGTAACTGATTTGTTTGCAGTTAAAACATTCTGTAGAGTCTCCTTGCTCCTTTATCTGTATAAAAACTTTCATTTTGTGGCTCACTGCTGTCATAAAAGATTTCTGTAGTGTTTACTGCCTAAAAGAGTGTAGGCTAATAGCTGTAATGGCTTTGCAGTTGCCCGCCCCTACTGTACATTTGATCTGGGACACTCCTCTCAGTCTAGTGCCATTAGCTCATTGTACCTAATACAGAGAGAACATCTGAGAAAGCCTTCTGTTCCTCCTTACTCCCTTTCTTTAAAAAAAGTTGCCTGAATCTCCTTGTGTTCTGACTGTGCTTCTCAAACATTTTTGAAATATAAAGTATATTTTAGTGCGTTTATTAAAACTGTATTTGCCTTAATAATGCTACAACTCAAGTGCTTTAGGTTGCACTGCATCTGAACTGTTTACGTGTGTTTTAGCTGCTTTTCTGTATATATAGACTTCTCTGTATATGTACACTAGCTACTTATTCTACTGTATTACTGTCCCTTAAATTGTTTTTCAGTTGTGCACTTGCCTTGCTTCATTTAAAAAGTTTTAAATTGCTAATTTTGTAGAATTTTAATTACATTTACTGTTTAGGACTACACACTCAAGTGCATTAGCCATTTCTGTGTTTATTTACTGTATTATTGCAGTGTTTAGCCTGTTTTAACCGAAAAAAAAAAATACTATCTTGTTTGCTCGTTTCCCACATTTTCTAGCCAGTATAGTCCAGATCCCAGGCTTTGCTTGTCTCAGGACTTTGTTTTCTGTGTTCAGAGCTATCCAGACCTTGCTGTGGTAGAGGGAAGTCCTACTGCTTACTAATGGGAGTGGTGAGCATTGTACTGCCTATGTAACACGAGAGGACTGGTTTCTAGCTCTAAAATTGTAATTTTATTAGACTTTTTGGGCTGATTTTTATCCCTTTCAATGTTCTGGCTTACAAATGCATGTATTTGTGCATTTTTCACATCATGCAGCACCGCGGAGCTACGGTTAAACTATTCCAGGTGCCAGAAAGTCTGGTCTTCAAATTTTCCCTTAGAACTAGCTAGTTTCTCAGTAGTAGCACTAAAATCTGAACCCCTGTGACTAGCACTTGCTATAGAACCTGCTGGAAAGCACTAGGAAGCCTGAAACTGATATAAGCACTCAACTCTCTTGTTAATAAGGAGAAATTAATCATAGACACTAAACAACCTATAATTGCAAAGTATCTTGCAAAGGTAAGGGAAAACAGCTCTTGTACTTTACAAAAAAGCACCTAAACAGGCATGTCCAAGGATCAGCTTCCGGTGATTTCTCCTGTCCACGTGGTGAATCTGGGCATATTGGTGCAATGCCGCAACTGCCTCATGTACACAGACAACCCTCTCCTCCTACCACCCAACACTACAATCTGCGAGAGATGCACTTACATACAAAACTGGAAGCAAAGCTCTCTCCAGCCAAGATTGTGCTAGACAGTCAAGAGGAGAATGTTAACACCTGCACTACATCTCATGCAACACATAGCCCTTCAAAACCCACACCAACAACACCCACATATAGCAACACTAAACCTGCCTAAGCTACAAGAACTTGCGAAGCTGAAAAGCAAATACCAGTCACAACCAAAGTGACATATAGCTCATCACACCAGTGTGCCACCCAACAACAGCCCCTAAGGCAAGACAATGTACCCAACACTTTAGTCATAGGTGACTCTGTAGTCAGGCACACTGATGTTCCACTCACCAGGCTGAACAAGGAGAAAATTACATTCAGCTGCCTCTCTGGTGCCAGGATCCACCACATAACACATGCACTCAAGTCACTCCACAACAACTACAAATACAACTCTGTCATTGTCCATGTTGGAGTGAATGACTTGAGACGTACCTCCCTGGACTACATGAAAAGAGACATGGAAGAGCTCTCGGATCATGTGGCCCAGGCAGGTATGACCCTAGCCCTGAGTAGCATCCTGCCTTCACCCAGAATGATACCACAGTATAAGGACAAAATTATTGACTTTAACAATTGGCTAAGCTTCTGGTGTCATTCAAAGGGGATCCAGTATCTGTCTGCCTCTGAAGATATGATCGACAAACCACGATGCTTTACCAGATATGGTCGGCACCTGTCACCCCTGGGATTCAGGTTACTGTCTAAAGCTCTTGCCACCCCTATAGTGCCTTTTTTAGGCAAGGTTCAAAGGACAAAGCCACCACTGTAATAGATATAAGCATGCAAAATCTGAAGGTAATGCTACTCAATGCTAGAAGTCTAAACCTCAAAATGCACTCTCTCGAGGCACTCCTAAAAATGGAGAACTTTGATATCTATGCAGTAACTGAGATCTGGTTCAAGGCTCCAGAGAGCACCCCAGCAATACCAGGCTACAACTCTTACCACACTTTTCGGCCACCAAACCAAGACCAAAACACTAAAGGTGGAGGAGTGTTCATATTCACCAAGGATATTCACACCTCCAGGCTAGTTGCCCAACACAATGCATCTGAAATTCTCCAGGTACAACTAATACTAGGTAAGACTACAATCCAAATTGTAGCTTGCTACAGATCCCCCACCATACCCCAAGATTCTCACTACACCTTTCTAAACATACTGGAAAATATTAAGTCAACCAAATACCCTAATACTGGGTGATTTCAACTACCCTGCCATTAACTGGGAAAACTACTTGGGTACCAACACCTTTTCCCAATGGTTCTTGGAATTCATAAATTCCAACACCCTGGATCACCTAATCCATTGTCCAACCAGGGGCTTCATTATCCTAGACCTGGTCATTACCAACATGGGAGACAGATGCTCCACACCAGTGGTCACCCCCTCATTGGTCATGTCTGATCATAAGCAAATCACCCTTAACATCCACATCCCACCCCCAGTAAGGAAACCTCCATAAAAAAACTTCTCCGAAGCCAACTTCATTCTACTGAAGTCAGAAGTGACAAACCTCATGACACCCATGCAGACAGGATCTGAAAGTTCTACTACTGAATCCTACACTAAGGCACTGTACGAGCATATCCACTCATGCATGAATCGTGTCATCCCAAACAGAACCAAGATGCTTTCCTCCAAAAAAAACAAAAGCCAATCTGGTGGTCCCCTGCCATAAACAAACTATACAACAGAAGGAAGAAACTGTTGCAGAAAAGAGGAAAATCCCAGGGTGCAAAAAAATTCCTTACCAGCCTCAGTAAGAAGTTGAGATCCCTCATAAAATCCTCAAAAGCTAGTTATGAAAAGAAAATTGCCAAAGATTCCAAAGACAACCACAAGGCATTCTATAGTTATGTCAAGAATCTAAATGGCAATGCTCAAATCTGCTCTGAGCTACAACAGAATGGAATTAAATATACTGATCCCAAGGATATTGCCAATATCCTGGCAGATCGTTTTAGTGCCAACTTTACCCCCCTCTCACCCCCTAAAAGGCCCATCTCAATGTCAAAAGATTGCCAAATTCCGGTAATCACGGCCACACAGGTAGAAACTGTACTCTCCAAAGCTAAGAATGCAGCATCCATGGGACCAGCTGGCATCCCAGGCTGTGTACTACATGAACTACAAAATGAACTGGCACCTCACCTAAGTGTCATGTTTAATCATAGCCTCACCTCAGGCTTCATGCCCACTGAGTGGGGCACAGCTACAGTTATCCCACTCCACAAGGGGAGATCCCCCTTGGATCCCAGGAACTACTGTCCCATCAGTCTGATGAGCCTGATCTGCAAGGCCATGGAATGTATTATCATGGGAACTTATAAACAAAGACACTGGCAACCTTCAAACACTGGACCCCACTCAGTTTGGGTTCGTGAACGGCTGATCTTGTCGCCTGAACCTGACTAACTTCTTTAAATCAGTCTCCAGAGCTGTGGACTAGGGTAAGGTGGTCCACACAGCCTATCTGGACCTCACCAAGGCCTTCAACACCATTCCTTACTCTGGAATCATAGATAAACTTACTAAGCTGGGCATAAATCCTTACGTCACTCGATGGGTTGCCAACTGGCTTACTGACAGAACCCAGACTGTAAAAGTAGCTGACTCCAAATCCAGCTCTAGACAAGTGACAAGTGGAGTACCTCAGGGTTCAGTCCTGGGACCGCTCTTGCTTGGCATCTACTTCTCTGAAGTACAGGCCAACACTAAGGGACTCTGGTTAACAAAGTTCACAGATGACTGCAAACTGGGTGCCATTATTGAACCCCCAAATGATGTGGATATTCTACAAAAGGGCCTTATAGAAACAGATGCTTGGTTCCAGAGCCATGGGCTCAAGCTTAATGTCAAGAAATGTATAGTTATTCCCTTGGAAAACCATGTACCCATGAATTACCACATAGTTGGCAGTACACTAAACACCGAAAGTGTAATGAGAGACTTAGGAACACAGGTGGACAGTGGTCTCACCTTCGATAACCACATTACCACAACAGTCAGGAAATCCTTCTATGTGCCACACCTCATCACTAAGGGCTTTCATCCAGGAAAAAGGAGGTTATTGTCCCACTGTACTCATCCCTCATTAGAGCAATTATAGAGTATAATGCCCCATTTGGTATGTACCTCACAAGACATCTGCAACAGCTGGAAAGGCCGCAAAAATACCTCACTAAAAGAATCACAGGCCTAAAGCAGATGCCATATCCTGACCGTCTAAAAAAACTCCACCTATACTCTGTGGTATATCGTCTACTCAGAGGCGATCTCTGCTTAACATACAAGGCCATGTCAAACCCTGAGCTGTTGGACATACTCCCCTTAAAGAAATCCCAATCCCTCAGAGCCACATGCTCCAGGGATCTAAACCTTGTCATCACAATGAACAAAACATGCTGGAGGGATAGGTTCCTGACCCAGAGACTCCCCATACTCCCTCCCAGATGCCCTTGGTAACTTTGTCATCTTTTTGGAGAAGAGTACCACTTTCCTGAAGTTTACAGAGTTGCATTCTGCACACCATAGGTTCATAGGTTGGTACTAGGCTATCGGCCCTAGGGCCTATACAAGCCTAGCCAAACAATTCCCCGGATATTTCTTCATACAATATTTACTTCCCTGGACCCCTGTCTAGCAGGCGACTGACGTAATCCCCGGGGTGAATTTCCTATCCCCATCCAATCGTCAAGGTTCCTTTTGAAGAGGGCCAAGGAGGCACTCTGCTTGACATGTATGGGCAGTGTATTCCAGAGTGTGGGGAGTCTCTGGGTCAGGAACCTATCTCTTCCGCATGTTTTGTTCATTGTGTTGACAAGGTTTAGATCCCTTTTAGCTCTGAGGGATAACTTTCCTAGATGTCAGGATTCTAAAGGATGAATCAGGCCATGTACAAACATGTTTATAAAGGAAGGATTGTTAGAGGAACAGTATACTACACAGAACAAGCATGCATCCTGGGCACGTGTATAAGAATGTAGTTGATGGGCAGTTTCTGAGAGCATCAATGCTGAATACCAGATTTACAAGGATTGCTGAACAAGGATTGCTAATTGTACTTTTTTAAGGAAATATAGAAAAATATTGATTGCATGGTCTGAAAAAAAGTATAAATTGTAGTAATAGTGCTTAAAATTAAAGGGAAATTAAGAAGCCAAGTGGTAAAATACACAAACATTTATCTGAGAAGGAAAAGGCAAAAAAGTAACCTCCCTAAATCTATTCAAGTGCAACTTGGCAACTGGATGGGAAACTGAAATTCATTCCTGGTTTGACACCTGTGTCTCTAATGGACACAGGTACCCTGTAAATGGTTAATCTCCCAGGTCCATGCTTACACTTATCAAGGGTATCAGAACACGTCAAAGATTTGGGATGCATGGCTAGGCTTAAAAAGGCCTTTATGGTCATTAGCCTAGTAAACACCTATGAACCATCAAAGGATGGTGTTTATAGAAGGTGAGCTGCTTCAAATGGTATACAGAGTTCAATGATCAGCTGAGAGGTAAACAATACATACCACCAGTGGCAGATTTTAATAGGGGTGAAATTGGTGTCCACCTAGGGCTCACAGCATCCATCATACTGCTCATTATCCAGCTTATTTAAGGTTCTGTGTTACATACAGCACTGCTAACTCACTTTGCTGGCTTGCATGTTAAAAGTAATAGCCACTGATTTTCCATGTCTGTTTTTTTTGTGTACTTAAAAAAAATGTTCTTACTTTAACCCAAATATTTCCTTATACTCAAGCAAAATCATCTGAGTATAAGGATATAATTGCCATTACATCTGTATGCTAGATTTATTTATTTTTTTCTTTTAGAGCCTCTTCATGTGTAGTACATGGATGTGCAGTGTACATCCACATCTGGGCCTGTAGCAATTGCTATCCATAATCCTTTTTCTTGCACAAGGAGTTGAAAGCAGCAGACACAGAATTCCTGCATTTAGGCAAGTTGATTTTTTAATACTGTAGCACTCAAGTCTCAGCTGTTCAAAATAATCACAACGGAACTATCCATGATTTTGCAGAACTTCCCAGATTTTTCTACTATCGTTTTGGTAAATCAATGTAGATTACAATCAGTCTATATTGCCAGATATTAGAGGTTCATACTTCTGTTGTTCAAAAATGCAAGCTGATTTGAAACCTGCTCTTCTCTTAATGTAAGTGAATTACAGTAATATTTAAAAACAATCCCTGGTTTATGGCCTTTGTGTTCTCCTTATTTTTGGCTTTGCTAGAGTTCTTACACAAAGAAGTTGGAAGAGATGTTTTTGTGTGCCCCATGTTTTTTTTTCTTCTCCTCAAGAAATTTGTAGTTTTCTGGCACATCATTGAGGACTGCTGAAACCATTAAATAATGCAGACATTTTAGACTTCATATCCTTCCCAAACTTCATTTCAATAAAAAAAATGTTGTTGTTGTATCTTTCGGCTTTTCCCGGTTAGGGGTCGCCACAGCAGAACTCCGGTCCGCTAATGATTGGCAGTGGATTTTTACGTGCCGAGTTGCCAGCCCTGATGCACAACCTTCAACAAAGGCACGCCCATTCACACATGTCTCCACACAGAAGATGCTCTAACTGGGAATTGAACAGGACAACATCTTACTGTGAGGCGACAATGCTACCGCGGCAAATTTCTAACCACTGCCTGGTTCCACTGTTCCAACACAACTTGTCAGAGAGAAACCATTTCACTTTAACTCCTATTGTACTAATTCAATAAGAATACACTGTTTCAAATATGTCCCATCCACATCCCTGATCTCTAATGAGGACTTGTAATATAATTGCTTGCTTATTATTAATGTTGTTAACACTTGTTCATTAATTGACCCTGACATCCTTTTTTGTAACATGCTTCTGTTGCTGTCTAAATTGTAATTCTATAATTTATTTTTTGGGCCCCCCCCCCCCCCGGCCTCCATTGAAAAAGGGCTATTTTAGATCAGTCAGACTACTCCCGGTCAACAAATATAAAATAAAATAAATAAATATGAGCAATTATTGTCAGAGAGAAACCATTTCACTTTAACTCCTATTGTACTAATTCAATAAGAATACACTGTTTCAAATATGTCCCATCCACATCCCTGATCTCTAATGAGGACTTGTAATATAATTGCTTGCTTATTATTAATGTTGTTAACACTTGTTCATTAATTGACCCTGACATCCTTTTTTGTAACATGCTTCTGTTGCTGTCTAAATTGTAATTCTATAATTTATTTTTTGGGCCCCCCCCCCCCGGCCTCCATTGAAAAAGGGCTATTTTAGATCAGTCAGACTACTCCCGGTCAACAAATATAAAATAAAATAAATAAATATGAGCAATATTTTAAATCAGTCCTTGATTTTGAGCCTTCTGTCTGCAATATTTGTGTCTTTGTTCCTGATCTGTGTACTAATAGGCTGAGAGTTATTCTGTTACCACAGTCACATGAGGTCTACACACCAAAGTGGCTATGGTGAGGTAGGGGATGTTAGCTAACCATTTGGCTTTTCAGGAATGATGCGCATTTCTGATAAATGAGTTGGAATACTTGGTGGGCTGACTGCTATGCATGTGATACTCCATTAACTGTGTCAGAGTTCATAGACTATTCCACAGCTGTTAACCAGTGTCGGAGTTCATAGCCTATTCCACAACTAACTATGTCAGAATTCACAGACTATTCCACAGCTGTTAACCTGTGACAGAGTTCATAGACTATTCCACAGCTGTTAACTGTGTCAGAGTTCACAGACTATTCCACAGCTGTTAACCTGTGCCCGAGTTCACAGACTATTCCACAGCTGTGTGCCCGAGTTCACAGACTATTCCACAGCTGTTAACCTGTGCCCGAATTCACAGACTATTCGACAGATGTTAACCTGTGTCAGAGTTCATAGACTATTCCACAGCTGCTAACCTGTGCCCGAATTCACAATCTATTCCACAACTGTTAACCTATGCCCGAGTTCACAGACTATTCCACAGCTGTTAAACTGTGCCCAAGTTCACAGACTATTCCACAGATGTTAACCTGTATCAGAGTTCACAGACTATTCAACAGCTGTTAACCTGTGTCGGAGTTCATAGCCTATTCCACAGTTGTTAACCTATGCCTGAATTCACAGACTATTCAACAGCTGTTAACCTGTGCCCGAGTTCACAGACTATTCCAGAGCTGTTAACTGTGCCTGAGTTCACAGATTATTCCACAGCTGTTAACCTGTGCCGGAGTTCATAGACTATCCCACAGATGTTAACAGTGTCAGAGTTCACAGACTATTTCACAGCTGTTAACCTGTGCCCAAATTCACAAACTATTCCACAGCTGTTAACCTGTGCCCGAGTTCACAGACTATTCCACATATTATTCCACAGCTGTTAACCTGTGCCTGAGTTCACGGACTATTCCACAGCTGTTAACTTGTGCCCGAGTTCACAGGCTATTCCACAGCTGTTAATCTGTGCCTGAGTTCACAGACTATTCCACAGCTGTTAACTGTGCCAGAGTTCACAGACTATTCCACAGCTGTTAACCTGTGCCCAAGTTCACAGGCTATTCCACAGCTAAGTGTGCCAGAGTTCATAGCCTATTCCACAGCTGTTAACCTGTGTCTGAGTTCACAGACTATTCCACAGCTGTTAAATGTGCCCGAGTTCGTAGACTATTCCACAGATGTTAACTGCGTCATAGTTCAGAGACTATTCCACAGCTGTTAACCTGTGCCCGAGTTCACAGGCTATTCCACAGCTGTTAATCTGTGCCTGAGTTCACAGACTATTCCACAGCTGTTAACTGTGCCAGAGTTCACAGACTATTCCACAGCTGTTAACCTGTGCCCGAGTTCACAGACTATTCCACAGCTAAGTGTGCCAGAGTTCATAGCCTATTCCACAGCTGTTAACTTGTGTCTGAGTTCACAGACTATTCCACAGCTGTTAAATGTGCCCGAGTTCACAGACTATTCCACAGCTAACTGTGTCAGAGTTCACAGACTATTCCACAGCTGTTAACCTGTGCTTGAGTTCATAGACTATCCCACAGCTGTTAACTGTGTCAGAGTTCACAGACTATTCCACAGCTGTTAACCTGTGTCAGAGTTCATGGACTATTCCACAGCTATTAACCTGTGCCTGAATTCACAAACTATTCCACAGCTGTTAACCTGTGCCCGAGTTCACAGACTATTCCACAGCTGTTAACCTGTGCCCAAGTTCACAGACTATTCCACAGCTGTTAACCTGTGCCCGAGTTCAGACTATTCCACAGCTGTTAACCTGTGCCCGAGTTCACAGACTATTCCACAGATGTTAAATGTGCCAAAGTTCACAGACTATTCCACAGCTGTTAACCTGTGCCCGAGTTCACAGACTATTCCACAGCTGTTAACCTGCGCCCGAGTTCACAGACTGTTCCACAGCTGTTAACCTGTGCCCGAGTTCACAGACTATTCCACAGCTGTTAACCTGTGCCTGAGTTCACAGGCTATTCCACAGCTGTTAATCTGTGCCTGAGTTCACAGACTATTCCACAGCTAAGTGTGCCAGAGTTCATAGACTATTCCACAGCTGTTAACTGCTCCTGATTTTGCCTGATAATTTTGTTAGTTGTTCATAACATTTTTGGTTTTCCAGCAAATCACTGAGGAATTCAGTAACTAAATAAGGACAACCATTTGAGTTGCAGACTTTGTGTTCTTCAAAAAATCCATGCCAATGCAAAATTTTTGAAGTGCATAGAATATGCTCTGAAAGAGGGAAAAATGATAAACTTGTTAAGGGCGTCCCTAGTATGAGACTTAATCTTAACAGCAGTTAGGGGTGTTGTTTTCCTCTGTAAGCACATTTATTTTTCTTAACAAGAAACACCTTTATTGAATTATCACTTATAACACTGGCAATCATACATTTATTTAAATGAAAACAAACCATGTTGACATATTTTCAGTTGCAGATATTATACATTACATATAAGTTCATAGGTTCATAGTTGTGTACTAGGCTAATGGCCCTGGGGCCTTTAAAAGCCTAGTTGAAAACCAAAAGCTGTACCAAAAAAGTCCACCAAATGTATTAAGCATTGAGGAAGGGTGTATAACCTGAAAGCTTTGCGTGTTATATAAAGGTTTTTTTCTTCTCAACGGTGTGAGTTATTTGGTGGCCTTTACAAGCCTAGCCCATAGAAGTGCCCTGGCATTGTGCCACCCATCGTTATCAAGTAGAGCCACTGGAGTGATCCCCAGGGTGAAGTTTCTATTTCCCATCTACTCATCAAGATTTCTCTTGAAGAGGGTCACAGAGGTGCTCTGCTTGACATGTATGGGAAGTCCATTCCAAAGCATGGGCAGTCTCTGGGTTATGAACCTGTCCCTCCAGCATATTCTGTTGATTATGGTAATGAGGTTGAGGTCTCTGGAGCATGTGGTGCAGAGGGATTGGGATTTCTTTTGATGTAGCATTTCTAACAGAGATGGGTCAGACATGGCTTTGTAAGTCAAGCAGAGATCGCTTCTTAGTAGATGATATGAGACAGAGAATAAATAGAGTTTTTGGAGTTTGTCCATGTAGGACATGTGTTTAAGGCCTAGGACATGTGTTTAAGGCCTAGGATCCTCTTCGTGAGGTACTTTTGTGGCCTCTCCAGCTGTTGCAGGTGTCTAGTGAGGTACATGCCAAATGGGGCATTATACTGTATGATTGGTCTAATGAGGGAAGAGTAGAGAGAGATGATGACCTCTTTCTTCCTGGATGCAAAACCCTTGGTAATGAAATGTGCCACACAGACAGACTTTTTGACCACAGTGGCAATGTGGTTGTCAAAGGAGAGGTTGCTGTCAACCTGTGTCCCAGATCTCTTATAACGCCTTCAGTGTTCAGCAGGCTCCCACTGATGTGGTAATTCGTGGGAAATGAGTTTTCCCAAAGGGGATGATGACACATTTTTTGGCATTAGGTTTAAGGCCATGGTTTTGACACCAGTCATTGGTCTCAGTGAGGCCTTTCTGTAGGATGTCTGCATCACTTGGGGAGTTAATAATGGCTCCCAGCTTGCAGTCATCTGCGAATTTGGTCAGCCGGAGTTTCTCCGTGTTGGCCCGGAATTCTGACAAGAAGATGCCAAACAGGAGAGGACCCAGGAGCGATCCCTGTGGGACTCCACTCGTGACTGGTCAGAAGTCTGACTCGGAGTCCGCTACTTTATAATCTCCTATACAATCAATGTCAATCAAACATTACATAAGTCATTCAGTTCCTGCCTTCCCTTAAACCTCATTCCTGCTCCAAAACATTATTCTGCATGTATTGTTCCCACGATTCCCATTTTCTTCTACATATTTTGCTCCTACCCCTTTCTAAAGATCCCACTTATCTCAGCACTTAGGGATGCTTAACAAAAACTTGTGAAGGACACCTTAGAGATGTTAAGAACAGGTTTCACTCTATGACCTAATAATGGATAGTGCCAGTTGGCAAAGAATAGTGGCAGAAGGTAAGACAGCTTTTTAAAGGCTGTTAGATGCGTCACTCTGTCACACTTATAAAAACAAAATGTTGCAAAACAAGATATTTAACAGCTTTTAAAGCTTTTAGCTCTACAGAAAGGCACTTGATTTTTGACTGCTGTCATCCATGTCTAAAACACATAATAAGTGGGTTATGATTGAAGACTCAGTCATAATCCTTTATATTCTAGCAACTTTCTAAGTATATAGCAGCACTATTTAAAGTATGTCCTTTATTTTGGATGTTTGTCTCTCATTACTTTTGGCTTTGTACTGATTCTTGCTCTAAGAGGGTGGGAGATATTATTTTTTATCACAATCAGATGAGATGAGCACAGCAAAGTGGTTTGGGGTTGTATGTGGGTAAAGTAACTTAAACTTCTTATAATCTGATCAGTTTAAATAGTCTGGCTTTGCAGGACGGGAGTGTATTTGTGTGAAATAAGTTGGAATACTTGGGCTACTGTATGTTTGTATGAAATAAACCTGAAATACATGGTGGTGTTTCTAGTTATTGTTTACTTATCTTTTGCAGAGTCAGAGTCAGACATTTCAGCTGTACAGTATATAGGGCTATACGTGATGTGTATGGGAGCTGTTTGTGGATAAGAATGCTGTCAGCATCGAGTTAAAATAGACATCTGTGGTATATATACAGTCAACATAAGGTCTATAATAGTTAAAGTCTAAGGTGGGAACTGGCAATGGGCAATAGTCGCAAGCCTCAGTAGCCTTGAACTTGCTATGATTCCTCATTTTTGACCATGATTTATTTAGTATATCAGAGGTCAGAGGCCAGAATTATGGATATTTTTTAAATATTACTTTAATTTACTTAGAAGACTAATAGTGTTTAACATCAGCATGCATTTTCTAAAGAATATGAAGCATGACGTTAATGTCTGATATTACTGACTGACTAATCCTCATGAAACAAAAATCTGTGATGTTCTGCAGAGTCAGGGACAGTTGAAAGCTACAGGCAGAAGACAAGAAGAGTCATTTACTTGGAAATTAAATTAGAAAAGAGAGCTCATTAATAAAAACAAGGTTGGCAAAAGGATAGCTGCACAAAAGTGTCAGCTATCCATCTACCTGGTGTGGGAATAAAACCCACAGCCTTCTGCAAAAAAGGTCAGTGTGCCACTGGCACTGCATATTACAGGCTTATAAAGGATATCAAAATGTAGGATCTAAGTACATAGAAAAGTAAGGTGGGTTCTCTAAAAAGCATATATAAATATAATTAGGATAAAGATCAAACCCATGACAGAGTATATACAAAAAAGACTAATGCAGGAAAATGATAAATATTTGCATGACATTCAAAATGTGTGCAAGAGATTCATGTGGAAATGGAAAAAAGCAAATATTACAAAGTAAAGGGTACATGTCAGTAAAGAAAGAGGGTAGAGAGCAAAAACATATGTCTTAGCTTAAACCATATACCAATAGTTTAGGAAAAAGGAGGTCCAACAATTGAGATGAAAAATGGGAGACAGAGGGCAAGATAAAAAGGAAACATTAGCAAAGGGTGATTTAAAAAGGAGTGTATAATATCACTAAGAAAAAGAAGCATTGTGCTAAGGAAAAGGAAGAGCTATAAAAACTAATATAACAGGCATGGTATATTGGAATCTGGGAGAGTTAGAAGATGGAAAAGAAACTGAAAGACTGAAACCGGACTGGAAAATAGAGAGAGGTGGAGAACAGTGGAAGCGGACTGGAATAAGCTTTACCAATGGCAAGGAAAATGTAACTCTGAATCCACATTTAAAATTCCGAACAGATTTTATATGTCTGTCTTTCTATATTGATGAAAAATGGAACAGAGACAGTAAAAATAATAGATGTGCAGAGGACAAGGTGTGGGAATGGCACATGTTTTGGAACCTGGGTGGTCAAGAAATATCTGGGAAGAGACAGTGAAATCAAATATAGGACACCAGCTGTAGTGAACAGATGAGAATTATGTATATATATAATTTTAATCTGTCTCTTGTCAAACTGTGAACAGCAATGCAGGTGACAGTAGACACCTTGGTCCTTTCTAAGTCTGTTTCTCTAGCACGCTTCCAGTCATGATTTTGTTTGTCTGAAGAACCTCATTGTGTTCTTCGATACATTTGTCCCTGCTGCCATCTATGCACCAGAACCATAGTGTCTGCTGCCCAATCAAGGTACTAATCCCTCAGTAATAAACAACACCCTCTATCAATGTATAATTTCAGAAAAGACAAAAGCTACTGTTCTGTCTCCAGTTACATCCCACATAAACTCATTAAACTCTACCACTCCCAGACCTTGCACATCCATATTATGCTTACCAGAAGACAGTGCACCTTTCCCAGTACCCCCAGCATCATATCACTTAACCAGTTTTGCAATTACTTTAGGACATTACGCCCCCTTAGTTTTCCCTTTATCTTCCTTGCTAAGTATCTCTGAGACACAGCTCCAAATAGTTTCATAAAAGCAAAGCAAGTATATCCCTGGCTTTCAATGGCTGACCTTTAGAAGCAACCAGTTTATATTGGTGAGCAGGGCATGGATGCAGTGGCAGAACTCCTATTAGAACCTGCACTACTGGAAGTCTGTAATAGGCTGTGTGCACTTAGTAAAGTCATTAAGATCTGCATAGTTATAAGATAGTAATGTACTTCATCTGATCATTATGTATCTGGGATGCATTTCTGCAGTGATATGGTGTGCTACCGCATTATTAAGAGCTGGCAGTTCTGCTGTGATGACAGCTTGAGTTCTGCTATTAACTGTCCATTCACATATAAACTGTTTCCGGAATTTGTGCTCGAAGATGGGGTCTGAGGCCACTCCAAATCCCAACATTCGATAATCTAAGAAAACAGGTACCCACTAAGACTGATAATTAGCTCAAAGCAAAGTCCTGGCAATTTTTTTCTCATTTTTATCATTTCTGGATGTGAGTGTTAGATGTGAATATTATAGCCGGCTAATATATTACTTTCTGTATTACCATATTTGCTGTGCAGTGAAAGCTAACAGATGAATTCTTAATTTCTCAGATATTAAGTACCTATGCAGTAGAAACCAAAGAGTCCCACTGGGCTCATAAATATTTAGTAAGTAATATAATTATTACTTTGGTCTTGACTTTTAGCTCACTAATGCATTTTAAGATCTCAGTTAAGAACACTTCAGAAATAAAATACTTTCCCTTAGCATTAAACACTTGCACATTTGGGAAATCATGTTTCAGTCTTACTCAAATTTAATTGAATGACTAGATCCAGTGTTTTTTTTTTTATTTTTTTTTGTATATTGATATTTTCTGCTCCTTCTGATTTAATACAGGCTGTTAGGAAATGTTTCACAGATTTCAGATAATTAAGCAAAACAGGTAGATCGTGAATGAAATTGCAAAGTAAGTTGAGAAAGCAGTGTAAAATGCATTGTGTATGAAATACTGACTCCTCTTCTTTATCAAATGCAGGTTACCTCATATAAATTCATACTGCCGTATTATCTCAGATACAAAATGACACTAATTGGAACAATATTTTATAGATTTTACTTCAATGAATACACAGCAGTATACTCTGGTATTAATTGAAATTGTCATTTCAAAAAGAAACACATTTTAAAGTGCAAAGAATGTTCCAGTGAATAGCACAGAAGGGATGCCGAGCACTGAGTTCGGGGTGTTATTGTATCATTTAGTGTCCCTTATTTGTAATTTTATCTGGATACAAAATAAACAGAATCTGGTGATACCTACCTGGCAATCTACCATGCACTCATATGTTGTTATCCATGCCCCCCCCCCTTCAATATTGCTATAAATGCCAATTTTGTTCAGCCATGATAGGGAAAGAAGAGAAGAGAAAAATAGATGTCTTCTTTGCTGTCTGAAGACTAGCTGACAACAACAGGCTAATGATTAGGTTTCTTCTACCTTTCTAACCTAATGCTGAGTCAGAAAACACACTCTTTGGTTAGTCACTCACTTTAGGCAGGGATCAGTGTCCACCTTCCTGGGTAACCACCTGAGTCCACATTCCAGCAGAAGCAATTCCACCAGCAAAGCTATTCAAAGCACCTTCTAAGAGAAGGCAGACTTGATATGTTACAACCCATCCCACAGGACTCACTATCATAAACGAAATGTCTCAGATGAGGGTATGATACTTTTAAATGTCTCTCTGACAGCACAGCTGAAATACATCTTAACACTTAAGTGGTAGTGGATTTGCAGTAATTACAAAGGGAAGGAGTCAACATAAAATTCTGGAAAAGAGTAATCTGAAATGGAAATAAAAACTGAAATGGGAACAGATTTCGATTTAGATGCATAGTTCTCACGATTTATTGAAGACTAGAAAATGTGGTCACAATGTTTCAGCTCAGATGAGGACCTAGATCTTGAGGGTATATCTACTTTGGGATGTACTTCTTAGGAGTTGTACCTGTATTTTATCCTTTTATTTATTTGTCAATAAAGGGCCTCTTTTCATGGATGAGAAAAGCAATGTTCTGGTTAGGTGATTTGCTTAATTACACAGTGTATAAGTAGAAGCTAAGGGAATCAAACCCAGGGCTTAACTTTATAACCTGTGGTGTACTGCCAGACAATGGACTGGCATAATATGGACAGATCATGGCAGATTCCTCTAGGACAGTGCCCCCTAAACACCATATAGTTGCCATGTAAACCAGAGTGCCTTACAGTTAAGTCTCTCAAATCATGCTCCCCAGCCTCCAGCTAGATATTTGTTTCCCTAAAGTTTACAATTGCTGACAGACTCCGTGCAATCAGACTCCAGCCTGTGCCCCACAGCAGGGTTGTGACAGTGAGGAAAATAGTGTATTTAGACAGCAGGTGCAGGACCTACTAGATAAAGTAGGACAACAGGAATTAGTGTTGATAATAGGTGACTTGAATGCACATAGGACAGACAGAACAGGATATGAGAACTTACATCCACATGGGTAGGGCAACAGGAATAAAGAAGGATATATCATTCTAGACACATGATTCAGAAAGAGAGTCACAAGATCACATACAAGCATGGCTAACATGCAGCTCAGGTAGACTTCCTCCTAGTAAGGAAAGGGCACTGTGGAAGAATCAATGATTGCAAAGTCATCCCAAGTGAAATAGTCAACCCACAACATAAACCACTGGTTGCCACAATCAGCTGCAAGCAGTGATTAGAGAAGGCTATAAGCTCAGCAGACACTAGGTTGAAGTACTGGAAGTTGACTGAAGGGAAAGCACAGCATTTCAAGAAATCACTCATGGCTCTAGCCCCCACCCCCCAAGAAGAGGAGGAAATAGGTGGAGTTAAAGAAGAATGACAGACTACAGAACTGATATGTGGCAGAGTCAGGTATGGAAATAAGGTACATAAGGAAAGCTGATGGTGGGATGCAAAAGTCCAGGAAGTCATCAAAAGAAAGAAGGAGTGCAGGAAAAAGTGAGAGATAGAAAAGATGGACCAGACTAGGAAGGAATAATGGTTGACCAACAAATAAGCTAAGAAGGGAGTTGCAATAGCAAAGAACAGGGCACTGGGGGCACTCTACCATCTTCTGGAAATTGACCCCGTAGGTGGCACAAAGAAACTATATCAGGTGCAAGGCAAAGGCAGAAAGATAAAGAAGATAGTTAGACACTCTTCAAAAGGGTTGCCAACAACAACCTGTTCACCAGTCCACAGGACATCAAAGGCAGATAAAAAGAGTAATTCCAACAGTTTCTGAATGAAGAAAACCCCAGAGAAACTGTTCTGCTCCAGACACAGCCTACGATGAGATGAGAAGAAGAGGAGCCCACCCTAGAAGAAGTAGGAACTAAGACAAATGTATTCATGGAAAGCAGCAGGCTCAGATAAGGTCACAGCAGATATGATAAAGATGCTGGTTGAGATAGAAGAGAAATGGCTCCTGGGGGTACTCATAGGAGTGTGGAGAGAAAGGCATATCCCAGATGACTAGGGAATAAGCATACTCTTTCTAGTGTACAAGAACAAAGGGGACATCCAGAACTCCTGACAGTACAGAGGCATCAATCTCCTGTCACACTGCATGAAAGTTCTGGACAAGATGACTGATAAATGGACATGTAGATTTGTAGAATGTAAGATGGGAGATGAGCAGTTCAGATTCAAATCAGGATGCAGCACAACTGACCCGATGTTTGCAATGAGACATATAATTGAGAAGAAGCTAGAGATGATGAAAGACTCCAAATGGGCATTCCTAGACTTGGAGAAAGCATATGACAAGGTCCCAAGAAAGCTGACCTGGGCAGTACTCTGGTGGTTTGAAGTCCCAGAAACATTGGCAGAATTAGTGCAGGCTATGTAGAAGGACCCAATGGCTCAAGTACAAACAGTGTTCGGTCTCACAGAGGGGTTCTCTATGGGAGTGGGTGTACACCAGGGTTCAGCTATGAGCCACTGCTGTTAGACTACATTAGCAAACAGGTCGGGGAGGACAGATCAACAAATTTTCTGTATACAGGCAATGTGGCATTATAGGCAGACTCTGAGCAAGAACTTCAGCAAAGGATAAGGTAGTGGAATTCAAAACTGAAGGCACATGGGATGAAACTAAGCACAGATAAGATGGTGGTAATGGCAGCATGTTGAGAAAATCAGATAAAGAAGATGAGAACTGAGATAGAAGGGAAGATAGTGGAGCAGGTTAACAGCTTCAAGTATCTGGGAGGGGTTGATGAGGAAAGGGGAAGTCTGAATGAAGAGGTCAAATCTACAATCAGAGGGCTGCAGCCAGCTAGCATGGAGTCTCAGGAGTAGTGAATGACAAACGAATGTCTAAGAAGCTGAAAAGTAAGGTGTACAAGACTGTGGTGTGACCAGGACTACTGTATGGTACAAAACCCCGAGCAGTAAAGGCAGAGCAGATAAGGAAGTTAGAGGGGATGGAAATGAAGTGCCTGAGAAGGGTGGTAGGATGCCCGCTGTGGGACAGACAAAGAAATGAGGACGTAAGAGCAGAAGTCAAAGTAGCTCCAATTGCAGAAAAGATCAAAAAGAACATATTACGGTGGTTTGGACACGTGCAGAAAATCTGAAGACAATCTGGTGAAGAAGATGTGGAACAGACAGGAAGAAGGTAAGAGGAAGCAAGGACATCCAGCAAAGAGGTGGAAGGATTGTGTGAGACAAGATCTGCGACAGTCAGACATGAGTGTTGAAGAAAGCAGGAGTGTGGCACAGAATCAAGGGAGATGGTGACAGTTAACACGATACTCAGAACCCATGTCGAAAATGGAAAAAAAGGCTGATGATGATGATGATTTACAATTGATGTTGTGGCATTAGCTAACCCATACACAGATATTCCTATCCAGATATGGGTAATTTCTTCCTTTCTCTGGGAGCCCTTTTCAGTTCAGTTTTGCTTTTTTAAGCCACTTATCAAAGCTGCAGCTTTGGCAATTTCTTCTACTGCCCAGTCAAACCTTGGATGTTAATCCATCCCATTGTCTCTGATGAACCATCTGCTTCCTGCTTTCAGAGTAACATAAATATATGGCCTATTTTTTGATTAGGTAACAAAGCATGCACTTATTTCTGAATAATATAGGCACACAACTTGACTATAAATGAGTACAACTTTTATTTCAGATGTAGAGGAAAGGCATTTAAGATACTGTTCCCCATGGTGTGGATACACTGTGATATGTGCATGTGTTCTTTCTGCACTCCACTGTTGCAGAAACAGACTATAACCCTGGTTTCTTGCAGAGGTAATGAATGATAGATACCCTTCTCAAACATCTACTCTGCATGATAAGAACACTACCCATTAGGTCCTGAATTGTCATACTCTAATCAGACTATCTGACCATCTTAAGTGCTTCTTGAACCAAGAAAGTCACAGATACAGTACAATGTCTAACCACTGCATTAGTAATGTAGCATTCACTTTGTAGAACCTTAGGAACCTTAGTAAGCCAAGCACTGTAGATCTCTTGCTAGTATATTTCTACATCCTTTTTTGTCTCCACACTTGCCAATCATTAAACCTCCTGAGTCTTTTTGCCCCATTGTATTAGACATCACTGAGAGAAAGCAGACCAGAGAGGTCAATGTCAGACAACAATGGAGGTGGATTTCATCCTCTCCACCATCCCATTAATGAGGACATTTCTATTTGGGCACTAACGCCGCCCCTGGTGGCTGATATCAGCATCCTAAGCACCATAGAATATCTAACCTCACCCAATGCTTATGCATGCTTTCACCTTTAAATTATAAAGGCTGCTATCACGGGCTAAAGATCACTAAGCCCATTGATCTGATCTTTGACATTTCAGTGCCATGCATGTCTCCTTCAGAGAGATGGCAACCAGCTGGCAAAAATCAGGCTCCCATCCTCCCAGGATGTGCAAGCCAATGACAGCCACTCACTCTCAAAGATCTTCCCTAATCGACCTCTAACTAATGGAGACACACTCACTTTATTCCATCAATTACAAGTTAGTTAGGATTGCTCTAACTGTCATTTATAAAAGTTTACATAATATTTATGGTGCAAGTGTAGGAATAAATAAAAAGTCATGTGCTCCAATTTGTCTACTAAAGTGCTTCTGCATCCTCTCATGTCTACCTAATTGTGTGGCATTATACATACAAGTAGGTGACCCATATTCCATAACTGGTCTAACATCTGCCTTGTAAATTGGTATTAAGATTGCTCTAGCACTACTAATTGTAGTTCTAAACATGTTCTTAATCTTGCAATTACATGTTCTAATGGTTTTCATAACATTAGGCTTAAAACAGTCTTTATTATCAGGTTTTATGCCCAAATCCTGAATAACTTCTACATCTTTCAGAAATCAACTGTCCATTTCATACAGGTAGCATGGGTTGTCTAATCCAAAGTGCATAACATGACTTTTTGACATTAAACTCCATGCAATTTAATAGTGCTCAGGACTGCAGAGTTTCCAAGTACTCCTGAACCACATACTGGTCACTAACATCTGTAATTACAGAACTCACTTTAGAGAACCCATATTTTTACACATCCAGATCCTATTGGTGGAAGAAAAACTTGACAAGGCCCAGACTGACCCCTGAGATATACCAGGGCAAATCATTTTCTCATTGGACATTAACTATGATTTAACACATTTTTTCACCCATTTTACCATATAAGCATTTATGTTATTCTCAATCATTAATGAGATTATAGTATAGTATGGCACTAAGTCCAGATCCTTGGCCATATTCAGGTATATCAAATCAATAGATAATCCCATAATTCAAAGGTTTCCACAGGAAATGATCAAAATAAAGGAAATTTGTAATAATACAAGAGCAATCTGAGAAAAAACATGTTGAGTTATGTCCTGCTTTACGCTCATTGATGCACTAATATGTTCTGAAATGATCCTTTAAAAGCATTTTCCCAAGATGCATGACAGACTTATTGGTCTGTAATTTTCAGCCCTAGGGGGATTTCCTCCCTTGAGAAATGGAACAACCAAAGCCTCTTTCCATATACTTGGAACATACCCTATCTGCAGTGATTTTCAAAAGAGGAATATTAAGCAAGGGATAATATAATTTATGATTGAAACAATGAAGAACATCCTGAAACTTTGTGGGCCAGCAACAGTGTGAAGCTTTGTCATCTTCAACATTAGAAAAGAAAAGATTTGGACAAAAGTCACCTAAGAAGTGGGAGTTAATGTTAACCTCAAAATTTCTATCCTGTGAATTAACTAAGTTATTTAAAAAGATTTTGGCTAAAGCTTCAGATTTTGTGACTGAGATATCATCCATAAAAGGATTGTATCTATGCTCATAACCATTCATATATTCCTTTAACTGCTTAAAGAAGCTATTGATTGGTGGCCTTTGAGTCTTTTGGGACCTATACTTACAAACATTTTAAACTGTGAAGAAGTCAATGGTATTTGAGAATGAAAGTGTTAAATTCATTAAAGGCTCTCTGCTCTGTACAACAGCCTGTACTTTTTTGTTTTGGTTTGTGTAACATCATGCTTTGTAGTTTATTACCAAGATGACTTAAATGAGTCTTATCAGGTTTGAAATAAGAGTAATTAACAACCATGTCTTCTCAAACCATGATACACTTTATTGAAGCCCAATAACACATTTTCTTAACATTATTTGTAAAACTCCTTTCTACATTTAAGACATGGCAAGATCTCGACATAGGGATTGCATCACACAAGACTATCTCAAATCTTTCCGTTTTGTTTAGTTCTATTATACTGTTAATATACCTAGTATATAGAAAGGGTATTACTTCTACCACCATTATCTGCATTCCTAACACTATCACCATCTCATATCTCCTTCCCTACTTTTAACAGCGTATTTTCTGTGTCCTTAATATATCAAACATTTTACATCCTTTGAAACATGACACTGTAGTTCTTTATTAATTGTTGACAAGATCTTTTTTTTATCCCTTTAAGCATAAAATCACCAGAGTATGTTTTTTATTTGTTAAAACTATGTTTTGCTGTCTACAGCTGTTAGTTTCTATATTTTCATCCTCATTTATAATTAAAGCTGAGCCACCCAAAGCCCTTCTGTTTTTTTTCTTTTAACCACTTCAGAATCATCTTGCCCACTGCTATCAATTTCATGATTATATAGCCCTCCCTTTATACCAGTTCCCTTAGCCAGTGATGACAACTTCATTAATAACTGCTGATTGTCTGAAGTTCTCTATGTCAGGGTACCCAGATGTTTCCACCAATAGTACAAGTGTTGGGGCAAGATTAGTCTTACAGTTTTTTAGCATCCCCAGTTAAGAATTCCTTTTCCATAACTGAAGACAATTCTGTAGTAATATCCTACTCAGGATATGAACCAATGGTGCATTATAATAAGGGTGACTTGGGAGGTTACCAGGGGCCATGGTTCTAGGATGGCCCATGGCTAGCTTGAAGACTGATTAGTTTAGTGTTTATGATGGTGCACCAGCAGCAAGTTGGGAGCTTAAACTCTCCTTGACAATTTTGGAGTGTGGGATTAACAGTGCTTCAGTGGGCAAACACCCTTCAGTACAGCACGAGAAGTGGCATTTGAGCTCCAATTGTCTTTTCTTATTTTATTTGCTGCTTCTTTTTTAATGTATTGCCAAAACTATTGCCAACTTTTCGAGGGTGGGGGGACACAGCATAGTGCACACAGCTGTTGATTCATCCCAGAATCCTCATAGCCGTCTACCTTTGATTGCCTCTTTTAGGTGTCAGGTCACAAGATAAGCTTGTGTAAGGGACAGTGGGATACAGCAAGATTTTGGACATGGAAAACAGTGGGCAATAATCAGTGCCAGTAAGTTTGTGGTGTAATTTTTCCTGGGGAAATCCACTTGTCAGCTTATTCATGATTTTGTTTTATATGTTCTTGCCTTTCAACTTTCGACAAACATTTATCATTTTGAGTCTTAATAATTCTTTATTCCACCCTGATCCACACTGAAAGGGTCTGTCACTGACTAATAACTTTTTTACTTACTATCAATATTAAATAATATTGAATCACTAATTTATCAAACTGTTTTTTTTTCAGTAAACATGAATTGTTAACCATGCTGTGAGTTTCCTAGCTGAAGTTGCTAGCAATTGTTCTGCATTTTGCATATCGATGTCACAGTATGAAAGGCGAATCCCTGTTCACCAACTTTGTTGGCAAAACCTGGAATGTTTTGCCAAACTATATAACCCTACAATCCTCTAAAAGTCTCTTCAAAAAAAACCTCAAACAGTATCTCAAACTGAACTGGCTATGCCCATGTACCAACTTGGATTAAGTTATGAAACAATAGCATAATCAGTAATTATCATAACATCTAACTGCATCACCATGCTATGTATCCAATCTTACTTGTAATTGTGTCTGTCCATGAGTCCTACTAGGGAACATTACTAAACCAATGTACATAAGATATATTACCACTTTATTTTTATATATTCTAATTGTTTTCTAACTTCTTGTGTAACCTTCATATGTCTGCCCATGAGAACTGTCAGTCCCTACTAGGGAACACTTCTAAACCAATGTACATAAGGTATATTACCACTTTTTTATATATTTTAATTGTTTTCTAACTTCTAGTATAACCTTTTGTATGCTTGACTATGTGGAGCTTTTCTCACCGGGCCTCCACTGAAAATGGACATGTATCCAGTTGGACTATCCCGGTAAAGAAATGTAAAATAAATGTTCAACGTTTTGGAGATGGAAGATTGAGAGCTATGTGTGTTTTGAACTGTTCCTCATGGAATTTGTATTTTTTGGCCAATGGGCATTTGTTTGAGGCCAGTAATCCTCTTTGTGAGGTACTTCTGTGGCCTTTCCAGCTGCTGCAGGTGTCTTGTGAGGTACATTCCAAAAGTCAGTGAGGATTCCATCAGTAAATGATGACAGAGAATTACAGTTTCAAATTTTGTATCCTTTTAGAACATACATGCTAATGCAAAAACTGTTATTCCAGGTATTATTTTAAAATCATTGTTAAATGAGGTACGCTTATCAAAGAGGCTGTAACTGTTGGGTAAAGGTGGGTGCTGTTTGTGTATAAAAGTAACTGTTTGTGTATAAAAGTAACTTTGCCCCATTTGGTATGTACCTCTCAAGACATCTGCAACAACTGGAAAGGCCCCAGAAATACCTCACTAAAAGAATCACAGGCCTAAAGCAGATGCCCTACGCTGACCACCTTAAAAAACTCCAGCTATACTCTGTCACATATCGTCTACTCAGAGGCGATCTTTGCTTAACATACAAGGCCATGTCAAACCCAGAGCTGTTGGACATGCTACACTTAACGAAATCCCAATCCCTCAGAGCCACACACTCCAGGGATCTAAACCTTGTCATCACAATAAACAAAACATGTTGGAGGAATAGGTTCCTGACCCAGAGACTCCCCAGACTCTGGAATAGATTGCCCATACATGTCAAGCAGAGTGCCTCTTTGGTCCTCTTCAAAAGGAACCTTGACGATTGGATGGGAGAAAGGAAATTCACCCCGGGGATCACGTCAGTCGCCCTGCTAGACAGGGGTCCAGGGAAGTAAATAGTGTGGGAAGAAATAGCCAGGGAATTGTTATGGCTAGGCTTGTATAGGCCCTAGGGCTGATAGCCTAGTACCAACCTATGAACCTATGAACCTACCCTCTTTTATTTGTCAGTTAGCCATCTGGCTTTATAAGACTGGTATGCATTTGTGTGGAATAAACTGGAATACTTTTGGCTTCTATTTGTGTGAAACTGAGACTTAGTTGATAGCTGTCAACTGGCCTTGACTTTGCTTCATATTTTGAGTCTGCTTCTCATAAAAAGTCTTACTTTCTTTTAGATCATTAAGGACTGCCATCCCTGAGTAATGACAGATGTGTAAAATTCAGATTTCATATGCTTCAGAAAATGCAGGTCAGTACAAAAACTGTTATTTTAGTAACTTTCTAAGTGGATGAGCAAAGACTCTGCCCCAGATCTGGGACCTTTGTCCCTGATTATTTTTATTTTATCCCTGATTTTTGTGCTAACAGGTTGAGAGGAACTTACTTTATCACAATAAGGCCAGTTGTACACAACAAAGGGCTATAACTGCAAACCTTATCCCTACATGACTCTAAAGGAGTCAAGAACTATAGCTGTTCAGTTGCTACAAGTAAGTCATTACCTTGCAACAATGTAACTGAGGACAGATCAAGTCTTCCTCTACCAGAAGATGCCTACCAGTAAATATCCCTGTCTTAACGGGTCTATATTATAACATCGAAGTTCGTAAACATCGAATGTTATAATATCGAACCCTAAACACTGAAATCCGAAAACATTGAACAGTCAGAATAGCGAATTTTTTTCCCAGGGAAAAAATTTGCTATTCAGAGAAACATACACACAACACAAACACACACAATAACAGCAATCCACACACATACACTTAAAATCCTACACCTAAACCCAAACTAAACTTTACATACACTACTAGCTATCCACTTACCTTAACCCAACCCTAAAGGTCCGTCACTATTGTGCACTCACCTCACCCGCACCATAACCCTAACTCACCTAACCCGCCCTCTAACCCTAACCTACACACAATCGCATACTTACCTGACCCGCACCCTAACCCTAACGTCCACACAACCGCACACTTACCTGACCTGCTCCCTAACCCTAACTCGCCCCCTAACCCTAACCTACACACAAATGCACACTTACCTGACCCATGCCCTAACCCTAACGTCCACACAACTGCACACTTACCTGACCCGCTCCCTAACCCTAACTCACCTAACCTGCCCCCTAACCCTAACCTACACACAATCACACACTTACCTGAACCCGACCTGTAACGTTCTAACATATCGAACACTGAAAACAGCGAAGCCACAGCAACGGCCCACCAAATTCTTTGCCTGGGAAAGAATTTGGTCTCCTGCACCTTCGCTGTTTTCAGCGTTCGACATTACTGGTTCGATATTATAACATTCGAACTTCATAAAATTTGATGTTATAATATAGACCCGTCTTAACTCTGTTCACTAATACATATCATCTCACAGTATCAGTTCACAAATTAGCTTCGGTACTTACGTATTATCGCAACTACATTTCCGAGGTCCCATAATTTGTAATGTTTTCAAGAAATCTTGTCTGTTAACCTAACAAGGGGTTTGTAAAGTGTTAAGTAGTATTGCATCAGATTGTTTTTAACACAGGAAGAGGAATAATGGCAAAATTCCTCTTCCCTGGTAGCATCCTTTTCCATCCTATACACCTGACTGTTGCTTATTACTGCGGTGGTGGTGCTGCGGTAGCGTTATCGCCTCACAGTTAGACGTTGCCCGTTCGATTCTCAGTTAGAGCGTCTTCTGTGGGGCGATATGCGTGAATGAGCGTTCCTTCATTGAAGGTTGTGCGTTAGGCCCGGCAACCCAGCATGCAAAAATCTGCTGCCAATCATTAACGGACCGGAGTTCCACTGTGGCGACCCCTAACCGGGAAAAGCCGAAAGACACAAACACCTGACTTCTGCTTCTCAGTCATCCTTAATGTTACAAGCCCTGAAAGTCACCATGTTCCCAACAAGACAAGGAGTGGGGAACATGGCTTGTTCAAATAAGTGTTCAAATAAGTGACTCACTTACTTTGAAAGCTCCTTTTGCAAGTATCTGATCAGTTGTCACACACTCCATTACAGTCCAGTCTCTCAGAAGGCACGTTAATTCACTCATAAGTCTGAAGTACTTACTTAAACATTTAGTTCTCTTCGCAGAGGTTTACAGAACTTAGTCACTGACTTTTTTCCTGAAATGATATTTTTAGTTGCTGTCTATGAAACTGAACTTAAGTGCTCTACCAGCTTTAAAAAACAGTGAAACACTTTTTTTCTTGACTGGAAGTACACATACAACCCCATGCAGTCCAAATAGTAATGATCAGTAATCCAGAATGCAGAATTTGGCACTGTGGAGTTCACAGAATGCATGAGGCACGCCATGGAGGAGTACAAAATTTCCCCATTATTCCTCTTGCTGCTTCCTACCCACTGTGACATAGTAACTTCCTACCCACTGTGACATAGTAACTTCCTACCCACTGTGACATAGTAACACTTATCTGTTTACACACCCCTTTTAAGTTGAACATACGTGTTTTCTCACAAACATAACGAATCATGGCACTTCAGAAATGTGGTTGCGATAATTCGCAAGTTCCTTTGCTTCCTTACACTTTTCTGAGCCCCAAATACTTTAATTTCTATCACAAGTTCATCTCCCCAGATGATAAACTTGCCAAACACTGATTTCTATAGGAAATCGCTGCATGTGTGGTTTCTGATTGAGCACTGAATTGATTCCTTCATTTTTAGAAATGTCTCCTTCTTCATTTTGTGTGACCATAGAGCTGGTATGCATATAAACAAAACACCTATGTGTAGGTTGCTTCTATGTACTGAATCTCAATAAGCTTAACTTAATGAGGTGAGTCCTCATCAAGGTAAACACTGGGCATTAGTAGGTGAAACCTCAAAATCATTGCACCTCACAAAGACATCTTAGTGAAAGATGCACTATGGTGGGAAGAAGGGCTCTAAGCTATGGAATAAACAGACAACAATTATTTAAGGAAATTCCTTACAAGATGGCATTTATAAAGGCACTAAAAATTATTTTAACATAAACTAGGAATGCAGCTATTACTATGGTGTTAACTAAGCAGAAAAAGAGTTGATCCTCTTCCTGGATATTCCATGATGTACTTTACTGAATTACACATTTCACAGTGAATTTTTTCCCCTAACCAATGGCGGTGCTTACCAGGGTTGTTATACTTGTCATAAATGTCTCTTGAT